>NW_020451116.1:274740-429121 GCF_003343035.1 Apteryx rowi | reverse complement strand
CCCCGGCGCCCGCTCGGCCCCCGGCTCGGCAGCCCCGGGAGAGGCTGCTGCCCTGCCCGCCGGGCTGGGGGCTCTGCCGGCGGGCTGCGCTGCGAGGAGCGCGCAGGGAGCCCGCACGGCGGCCGCGCTGCCCTGCGGCCTTCTCCCGAGACCCCGCCGCGCTGGGGTGCGGGAAGTCTGGTTTTAAAAAATAGGAGCTTTTGGTTAAGGGGGTGTTGCGCTGTCGAGAGGGGCTCCCGTCAGGGCCGCGGCGGGGCACCCGGGTGACCTGRCATTAATTTCATTTAAATATTGGGGCAGAAAATAGAGCTGAGCAAAGGCATTCACCTTTCTCGGTCTCTATTTAGATGTAATTCCCTGGGTAAATTCCAAAACACACAGCAAACTCTCAAACTCTCCAGGGAATTACAGATTTCCAGGTTGTATCTAGCACTAAAGCCCCGCGCTGCCGCCGCGCTGCTTCGCTTCGGACCCTCGGCGTGGTGCTGGCGGGGAGCAGCGGGTCCCCGCGCTGGGGGCCTGCCCGCAGCGCCCTGCGCCTGCCGCGGCACCGCTCCGCCCCCGCGCGCGCTCTCCGCGCTTAATGCCGCCCTCGCAGGCTTCGGGGGGACAAGGGTTAGGACTTTGCGGAGAAAAAGAAATCCCAGTAATTCTTTTCTGGATGATCTGACCTGTCATATGACAGCGGGTTTGGGAAAGATACTTGCTTGGCCACGAAGAAAGGACGGAGCTCTCTGTTGGGGGATCTCAGGAGATGAGAGAACCTTTTTAAGAGTTTTGACTCAARAAGAGACCATTTATTAAGTCAAATAACTGATGAATCTTCTGACAGAGGAGAAATAGCACAGTTTTAAAAGTCCTTTTGCTATGTATATGGCTTTAAGAGAGAAATTCACCACATTTTTTAACAGCAGCTATTGAAACGCAGAGGTGTGCCTTCAGTGCTTGATAGCACGGGCTCTGGTTGCTCTAATCAAAAGGGAGTGTAGCTGAATTTCACTTTTGATTGTTATGGTGTATATTTTTAGCAAAAGTTGGGGCCTTTTTGTATATTTATCTCATGATTATTTGCTCTTTATATTGTGTACTTTTGCACTTATTCGAATAGTAAAATATAATTGTGTTTGTGTTCACTTTCAACTTCTGATTCATTGGCAGCCTATTTCCTTAGTTTATGTTATTTAAAAGAAATAAATGATCTTATGTTCATTTTTACAGCTGAAGGCTTGTTTCACTTCCAGTAAACCCTGCCTTAATTATATAATAATTGATTGAACTGTCATCTTTTAGCAGTATTAATTATCATTTGTTATGCTCTAAGTTGAATAATAACATCAATACATTTTTTTCTGAAGTGTTTCAAATCTCCAGTTAGGAAAGTAAAACCAAGTCTTGCTAACACTTTTCCCAAGCTTCACATTAAGCAGAAGAACATGTTCACTCTGAGTGGCAGTATTTGTTCATTTAAGATCGAGCATGGGTGCGTATGCATAGATGCCTAAATTGTTCTTCCCTTTGTTGATTTCTTGCATCAAACCTTATCCTTGCTGCAGTCATCCTGAATTTTTGCTACTGCCTTCAGACAGGCTGCTTATAATCAAGGTGTCAGCCATATTATTCTGTCAGAATTTGCTGAGGATCAGAATGAAAAAACAACCAAACCGTTGGATATTTCAATGGCAGAACATGTTGTTAAAGGAAAAGAGTAAATGCAGCTGGTAGCACAGTTCAGAAGATCCAAAGACTGCAAAAACTAGCTACAACTAGTCCAGTCTAAGAACTCAGAGTTGTGCATAAAAGAACAAAAGGACAAAATGGAGTTTGAATTTTGTGTATTCCTGTTCAGTTTTATCTAGGTATGAAAACCAGATCACTCTTTTATCAGACTACTTAGAAGAATTTCCAGAAACTGATGAGCCAGTTTGGATTCTGGGAAGGCAACACCACCTAAAAGCAGGTATCTTTAAAATGAAAATTCATCAGTAAAATCCATACAGCATTCATAAATTCACATGCAACAGCAGCTCCTTATATTCTTCTATTCTCTAAATGTCTCATGAAAGAAATCTGTTTTTCTCTGTAAACAAGAAACCAAATATAAGCAGTGGTATTCATCCTAATATGAAACCAGAAGTTTACCAAAGTACTTTCTATAATGGTTTGTAGAAAGAGGTTGCACTTGTGACAAAGGCTGGTCATGAGGCTGCTTACTTCTAGGAATCAAATGCTTCAGAAAAAAATAAATAAGTTTGGGGGAAAATTCAGTTTTGCTAGTGTTGTTTTCCCCTGAGGGGTGCTGACTACGGCCTGTCCCTTTCCTTGGGGAGAGGACAAGGGCATCATCTTGTGCCCGTGTCAAAGCAGTGGCTGTCGATAGAGGCCTGGTATTAAAGACAGCCGGCAGTGCTGTGTACAGCCTCGGCTGGCTGAGGGATCCTGAGAAGGTCAGTCAGTCTGATCCACAGCTAAGAGGAAATGCAGTAAATAAGATCCTTAAGAATTCTGGAGAGCCTTTGAGAGAATTCTGGCAGGGTATATATTAAAAAAGAGAGAGATTTAATTAGATTTAATATTATTAACATTTTCTAAAAATGATATAATATTGGGTTTAGAGGTAATGTGTAATTTTGTGTTCTTTTGCATGTAGAAATTCTTTAAGTTTCTTAACTTGCTTTACTGGTTCTTTCCAGAGGACATAATTCTCCATAGTTGTTTCATTCAAGCTGGGTGTAGTTATTCCAAACACTTTTAAAATCTTCACTGGCTAATAATTATTTCATCCTTAATAATTTAACTTTAATTAGCATTCTAAAAGTTTTTTCAGTATTAAAATGGCTAAAAGCAAGTTTTAAGTGTTAAGGGATTTTAGATGTGAAAGCTAACAGGAATCTTCTATGCACTTTGTATATTGAATATATAGAGGAAATTAGATTTTTTTTTTTCAGTTTTAGAAGTTTTTTAATAGTTTCTTTCCTTTTTAAAATGTTCCAGACAAATCTAAATTATTATTGGATATAAGTGCTCGTCTCTGGTTTACGTATAGAAGAAAATTTTCACCTATTGGTGAGTATACTGTAGAACTGCTGCCTTGTTACCAATTACRTTGCAGGATTAGTGATGTTATCATGGACTGAAAAATGATTTTTACAATGTTAGAACATTTTGAGTATCATTTTTCTGTTTGTGCAAACAAAATATTAAATGTATTAAAAACTGCATTTACTTGTACCTGTAGATAATCAGGTCTTCATGTTTGTATAGCGAGCAGTAAACAGTTTGTGAATGTTACTTGAAGAATGAAAAGTCAGCTGTACAAGGAATAAATTAAATATGTTTATTTGTGCAATTTAGAAATTAGAAGTTAGACCAACAATAAGGAAAAAAAGTCTTGCTCAGTGTCTTTTATCCATAGGACAGTTATTAGAGCTTGTCAGATGGCTAGCTGGATTCTAGCACTCTGAAATTTTCTCTGTGATGCTGTGTTCAATTTAAAGACCGTATTGTAATGAACTTTTCTTGTAGGTGGCACTGGTCCTTCATCCGATGCTGGCTGGGGATGTATGCTGCGGTGTGGACAGATGATGCTGGCACAGGCACTGATCTGCAGACATTTAGGAAGAGGTGAGTGCTGCTACTGAAAGAACTTTCATAKTGTTTGCACAGCTTTTAATTTTTGTTGTAGTTTTCCATAAATGCACAAAACCTAAATTTATTAATGAAACTCTCTTTGATGCCCTGATAAAAGTTACTAATGAATTATATGAGTAATTCTTATCCAGCTGGGCCAAATCATAACCTTAAGCAGAGAAATAGGAATAGGGGGAGCACAAACAGGGAATGCCATTATCATTATTTTGTAAATCTTTCTGAGGAATAATCAAGTTGAAGCCAAGGGGAAACCTGCTGTCATGGACTGAGTTCTTATCCTTCCCTTCACTGCTTACATAATGACTAAATGCACACAGTGACCGTGTGAATAGTTACATGGTGGTAGACATCATAGCTAGTACTTCACAGACCACTGGCCTGTCTCCAGCCTGAGRTCCAGATCGCATGGCAGAACCCATTAGTGCAAGCACTTAAGCCTGTATGAACATTTCACRTTCTGGGATGACAGGTAAAGCTTCTTAGATCTGGTCTGTGTGTAGCTGCTGTATCAGTTAAATTCTGTAATTCTTATCCTGTTGTGCCGTGGTTAATATGGCAGTGTGCTGTGTGGATTTATCTGCTTGAATAAATGAATCCACACGATGGAGGAGCAAGGATCTAATTGAAAGAGTATGGAACCAAACAAATTACTATGAAGAAAAACTGGAATATAAACTTGTAGTATGCATTTACTCTGTAGTATCTGCCCTATGTATGCACTTCTCTTCTAGTAAATGTGAGGTAACTACTTTATGTTAGAGGTAAGAGCATACATGGCATAGCTACGGTTCAGATTTTGCTGTGTGAGAGGGCCACCACTGTGTTTAGACTTTGTTTTATGGATGTTATCTTATGTTCTGATGTATACTTGCAAATCTAACACAATATAAAAATAGCATATGGTTTTAAATGATCTTGTTAGCTCATAGATATGGCAATAGCTATCAGTTTTCAGAAGTGATCAGTCAGTATATGGTTCAYATATTTTCATTTGACCTTTTTTTTCATTTTCCCAGTTTTCAATCTAATCTATGATGATAAAGGACAAGTTGATGATAAATGACAAGCTGGGAATTCTAGGAACTATAAACAAAATGCAAATACTAGAGATAAATTGTACATTAATCTTTTGATACTTCACTCTATGGCTTTCTACTGCTGTCTAGTAATTTTGATGGAAATGATGGAAGCATTATTATTTTTTAATCCRTATAACTTTTCCCATAAGATTGGCAATGGGAAAAACACAAAAAACAACCAGAAGAATATCACAGAATCTTACGATGCTTTCTAGATAGGAAGGATTGCTGTTATTCCATCCACCAGATGGGTAAGAACACACATCAACTTTTTGTTTTTCCACTGAAATTCTTACTATGTTGAAACTTACTAGTTTTATAATATGTTAATTCATAATTTTAAAATGGTGATTAGGAAGACAGTGTATGGAAGTTTATATAGAAGTAAAAATGCATGCAGATGAGTACAAAGTAAAATAGTACATTAGTGTTATAGAACAGACATTCTTGTAGGTAATAGCTGCATTTTGTAATACAGATCACTAATATTTGTAATTCTTATATAGTTTATAAACTCTTTGTTTGTTAAAGGAACTAGCAGCCATGAAGTCTTGAAAAGAGCATAGATTGAGAAAGTAATTATTGCTAAATAGAGTTTGCAATTGTTCTATAAGATATGACAACACTATTTAATATATATTGTTACCAGACTCTTTGTGGTCTTTTTTCTGTGTGTGTGTGTATATGTGTGCTTTTCCCCTCATAAAAACAGCGCAGATGGGTGTTGGAGAGGGGAAATCAATTGGAGAGTGGTTTGGACCAAATACAGTTGCTCAAGTACTAAAGTAAGTCAAATCGTACTAGCTTATTCAGAATGTACTTGCCCTGCACGGCTTAGCCCTGCACAGAGGCCGTGCTAAGGCTGCATATCGTTAAGGGGCTGCACCTCCCCCGTCTCAGAATCAGGAACATGTATATGTAGCCTGCGGTTACCCCCGCAGTGAGGCCCGTGACACAGTTTGACTATAGCAAGAACCTGCAGAACAGGAGCTGCGAGAGGGTCTGTCCCACCATGCCATCTGCCTGCCCCAGCCAGCGAGCACCAGAGGTACCTGCTCCTTTCTGCATAGTGGCACAGCTTGACAGGTCAAGTGCCACCACTCACAATAGAGCGCTGGTATGAAACACGACAATGAAGCCTAGAGAGGCCAAGGAGGGAACTGAACTGGGATTTCTCACTTTCTGAACCGCAATTCTGCCTACAAGGCTGCTGTAAAAGATGGGTAGCTCTTTGTAGGCTAGAAGCCACATTTAAAAGAATAGGGTCGACTTTGCCCAGTTCTCTGAAGGGTGATTTAGAGGTGCCCAACCTCAGCGCCAGGTCCTGAGTGGTCAGCAGTGTGTTTGCAGCCCTGGGTCAGACGCACATTCTAGATAGAGAAAGGAGCTAAAACATGCCCTGGCCTCCAGCTTTTTTCACTAACAAGTTCTTCATGGCTTAGTGCTAATATACAGGTTTTTCTGGCTCATTTTAGACACCTAACTCTGCCTGTGCGGTTTAGGGAGTATAGCTGCCTTCCCCAGCGTTTTGGATTTCACATAGATGGACAGACACCTCTGTGCTATAATGCCTCCCTCCYAACTGTTAGGTGCCCAAAACCTTCAGCTGATCTTGCTTTTACTGCCCTGGTTCTGCTGTCTACACATGCACATGAATAGTTCCACTGAATTTAGTGGAATTTTTTATTCAAAAAGTATGTGAAAAAATGATTGAAACTTCTGGAGCAGGAATTTTTTCCTTCTCTGTGCAATGCCAGACACAATGGGCAAGATCCCATTGCTGAGGCTCTTAAGTGCAATAAAAAGTAATAAACTTTATTATGTGGCTGAGCTGTTAATATCAATGCAATTGGCAATGGGACAAAAYGGTTTGCACATGGTACAGTGTCTATGCTTCTCCTGGTACCATCTAGTATTTATATTTTTAAATAAATTTAAACTTATCTTTTTATTTCACTGGGACTTTCAAAAATCCAACAAATATGTTTTTCCTGAGAAACAGTTTAATTTTTTATTCAAGAACCATCTAATTGTCCTGAGTGCAAAGCTACCCTCTTGGTCCTAATTAGTTTATAATAATTATAACCTTAATATTTTCTAGGAAGCTTGCTTTATTTGATGAATGGAATTCATTAGCGGTTTATGTATCTATGGACAATACAGTGGTCATTGAAGACATCAGTAAGTGAAACATCCATCCTCTAATTAGTTTCTGATTTGATACCATTTTCTTGAATGTGTCTAAACATGAACAAAGTACTTTTAGGCCAGCGTGGATTAGCCTTACTTGTTCTGAGGGCAAGAAATAAAAGAAATACAATTTCAGGTTTTGTCCAAAACTAAAGCTAGAACAAAGTGGTGTAGGCATTCTTGGTGGACAGCTTACATACCATACAGTTTGGCGGAACATTGAGTTTGCTCTGTACTATCTAAACGCTTACCCCAGAACTGGAAGAAGAGGTTGCAGCATGTAGAAATAAAGGGAATTGTTTTTAACACAAAGTTTGCCAAAGAGATGTGCTTTTGTCAGGCAAAAGAGAAACCAGTGGCAGATCCTAACACTGAGAAATACATGGTCAGTCTTTATTTTCAGTTGTAAGAAAGGTGGGTTTACAAGTGATATTTAGCCACAGCCTATTTCTGCTTTAGTCCCACAGAATATTTATTTCCTGCTTGCATCATTAGATGTGAAGAGTTTCTCGAGGAGTTTCTAATGTTATCATCTCTGTCATTTAATTTCCCTGAAATTTAACAGACAAAGCTTTACAGTATTAATAATGCTAATAGTAACTGTAACTTCAGCCTTAAATTTTTATCCCCCAATCATTTATCTAATAGCTCACTGTCATGTGCCAGCATATGCTATGTCTGCTAGGATTACTTCTACTAAATACTTACAACTTCCATGCCCCGCTCCTTTTATTTTAAAACAGGAGCTGTATGAAGAGATCTCTGGCAAGGTAGCCCAATTTATTACTGAGAGAAGGAGCTAGCCTATGCTCCTCTGTGCGCTGATCAACTTCTTTTTTCATTCCCACAGAGAAAATGTGCTGGTGCCCTCCTCAGAGCAGCAGCGCTGCCCACGGTAGCACACATTTGCACAGAAGCGCTCTTGGCCGAAACAAGAACACAGTAGGGTTCTGCGCTGGCTGGAAGCCTCTCTTACTTATTATACCTCTACGACTAGGGATAAATCACATAAATCCAGTATATATTGATGCATTTAAAGTAAGTTTGTTTGTTTTTTTCCCCCCTCAATGAATTCCTTGTCATTGTCAAATCAGTTCAGGTATCTGTGATATCAGTATACAAATCAACTACAATTTCCTTTTCCTCCCTTTGAACACCTAGGAATGCTTTAAGATGCCACAGTCTTTGGGAGCATTAGGAGGGAAACCAAATAATGCCTATTATTTCATAGGATTTTTAGGTAAGGAAAAAAATCTTATTACAAATAAGCTGATAATGTAAAGAGCCTTTTTTGGAAGGGGAACTAGCAAGCAGTTCAAGCATAAGTCTCAAGAAATATATTTAAGAATAAGTAGAAACAGAGCAGAAGAAATGAAGAAACATACTTAAAATACTTCAGAAAYAGTATGATACGATTCTTACAGGAGAGGAAAGGTAACCGCAAAGCTGGATATATAAAAATAAGTAATGACATAAGCAAAAACCACACATTAGGAATAGTTGATAGCACTGGACAAGTTTACTGGTCAAATATCTTTACTGTTACAATCCTGAAATTTTTCCTAATCCTGAATTGCTTCCTAATGAATAGTCTCCTGTTTTATTCTTTTGCTTCACAATTTTCTCAAATGATTTTCTTGTATTTCAAATTTGTTCTTATAGCAATATCTTTTTCACCTTCTTGCCTGTCTTCCTTTATTAATTACAGTAATATTTAATACTAGAGTCAGTCTTTCTTCAGCTCTCACCCCAGTTTGACCCATAAGTTTATGAATTTTTTTGTCTGTTTTTTTGAAATCTGGACTTATTTAGTCAAACTTCTTTGTTCCAATTTCTGAATGAAAGCCTAATGGGATTAGAGATTGTATTTGTGGTCATCCTCTACCTTTTGATCTGTGGAATGTTAGGGATTACAACATTTAAATTTTTTTTTAAATGTATTGGATCTCACGGAACAAACCAACAAAAAAAACCCGACAGTAATACTTCGCAATAGAAAATTATACCAAATACACTGTGGGAAATTTGTGTCTAAACTTCCCAATTTTCTTAAAGAATGCCCACCTAGAAAGTCTAGATGATCTTGACTATAATGACAATCTAATCAATATTTTACAAGTCTGTGCTAAGTGCTTACCAGAGTCACTTGATTATAATCAACATACGGATTTTACCCATACAGGCAATGAGCTGATCTATTTGGACCCTCACACCACTCAAAGCTTTGTAGATTCGGAAGAAAATGGCACAGTTGATGACCAGAGCTTCCACTGCCAGCAAGCCCCACACAGAATGAAGATCATGAATTTGGACCCTTCAGTAGCTTTAGTAGGTATTAGGAAATAATAGATGCTTATACTTTATTTCAAAGTAATACCTCTATATATTGATAAGGGCAGTAATGCATTTCCTTGAACAGAAACAAGATCACAGAGCAGTTTTCTATGATCCAGAATTCAACTCGTGGTAAATTCTACAATAACTACATAGGATATTTAAACTTAGGTCAAGTAGGGAACTGGCTGTTTATATCTTAGGGAAATATTTCATTTTCTTTACTGAGCAGCCTTTACCTTTTGCAAGAGGTATTATTAGCCAAAGCATGGAGCTGAATCAAGGCTCCTTATTTTATTCCATCACTACAACTTATGCATGGTCACTCCAGACAAGTTACTTCTTTTATATCATAATTTGCAAATCGTTAAATGGAATTATTTATAGTAGTCATCCAGTATACATCACAGGGAAACTGTGGTATTTAAAGAGACTAATTCTGATCCCATGCCAATTTCCTTTGCTTGGGTTCCTGGAGAGTCTCGCCTATAAACCATGTGGTTAAAGCTTAAAAAAAYGTATGAAGATACCGGCATCCTTCATTCATTGACCGCTCATTGTTATTATTTAATACTACTGCCTTTTGGAACGTGTGTTCTTTTCCTTAGTAGTACTTAACTACGTGAAATGTGGAAGAACACAGTGAATCRGACATAATCACAGCGAAGGACAAGAATCTGCTATTTACAATACAGGCACCGCACGGAAGGTGTCCCATAGGCAGCGGTTCATCCTGTAGGCGGTGTCAGCTTCTGCTGCTACCCGGCGTATTGGAACTGGCTGCGGCTCCAGGGAGGAGCACACAAGAGCCACTGTTATTTGTGCACTGACTTTATTTTGGTAGGGCCTTGTTCCCCTCTTGGGACCTCTCCCTAGAGCTGCCGCATATTTTGGCTCTTATACTTAATAATCGTATGGGCTGTTAACAAAGCAGTGGTGAAATTCTGCCTTACTTGCTGGTGTCGCGTGTTTATAACTCATAAGGGTAAAAACTACGTAATTCTTTTTTCTCAGGGCTTCTTTTGCAAAGAAGAATGTGATTTTGATAACTGGTGTAGTCTTGTACAAAAGGTAACAATGGAATCTTATTATCTTTATTTGCTCTGTATAAAACTATGTGTACTTTTTTTGGTAAAATGGAAATTCTCATTAGATCTTTCCCTGTTTGCTAATTAAATGAGCCATACAGAAGAATGCATTAATGCAGCAGGGTAAGACAACGCTACTGAAATGCTAAACAGAGGTTGTTCAGCACTTTAACAACACATACTCTGCCAGCTGGAAAATGGGTGTAAATATATACCCTTAAAAAGACTTTTTTTAATGCTATTACTTTAGTGGCTGAAACTTGCTTTTAAAATTTAATACTCACTAAATGACTAATATTTTTAACTGTCATCTTGTRGTGATTTATAAATGATTTGCTTCATGATCCTTTTTTATTGTTTAATATAACATATTATTACTTGTTCTAATTATGAACATAAGTTCCTGGTCCCACGAACATCTGATTCTGTTACGTGCGGAATCCCCTCAGCTCCTGCTGATCCAGGGGAAGCAGAAGGTCCTTGCTGCCACAGGATAACGACTTTAGACAGGCAGTTTATTAGTCATTCAGCACGCAGTGGTGTACTAAGCAAGAGAAGTCTGAACATCAACTAACATCAACCTCTAATGGCATTTATCGAAAAAACCCCACCAAACAGCTAACAGTACTTGAGTAAAGCAGTTTGTAAATCCTTGAAATACAGGACTTGAAGTAACTCATCTGRTTGAAGTGGAGTAGAATTTGGCTTCAGTAGTAAGTTCTTTCTCTTGATCAAAACCTATCCTTCAAAATGTGTTGTTTTTTGGAGCTGATGGATCTTTCTTTTGTTCCCATTGATCAACGGCAAACTTGAGTGTAGAGTCACAGGCACATAATTTTAAGAGGTGGAAAAATATTGTACATTCTTGGTGCCTGTTTGCTACATGTAAACAAAATTAGAAGCTAACAGTGTGTTGTAATACACCTCTAGCAAACTTGAAGAGATCTGTCTTACAGGTGTTTTCAGATGGAAAAATTTACATTGCAGATTTCTATGAAGTGGTGACTCGTAAGGGGAGGTAGTTAAAATGTAACAGGATTTCACTGTACATCTATATAAAGCCTCAGTTCTCTGATAGACACATAATTTAAAAGTGTTTTTAATTAAAATTTGTTTTTAATTAAGCAGACACTTTTAGGGTTTGAAGGTTTTTTGAGGCGTCTTTTAAAATGAGCATATCCTGTCCTCAGGAGATTCTAAAGCAACAGAGTCTACGGATGTTTGAGTTAGTCCAGAAGCATCCACCGCACTGGCCTCCTTTCATACCTCCGACAAAACCAGAAGTGACGACGACAGGAGCGGGTACAGTACTGATTTGAAAGCACTATTGTGCAGCAGTATGTTCCTCATTAGTGAAATAGAAGAATAGTCGCAGGTGGAATAATTACGCTTTGCTCAGTGTCAAGCAATCAATATGTGATTAGATGCCTTATTCTTACAGAGTATCAGTTAGTTCTGCGAGCAGTGAGCAGGCCATGCATGATTGCAAGCACAGAATTTTTATTTATTTTTTTTACTCTTTCAAAATACCTTTCCAGAATGTGTCCTCCAAAGTTTCTCTTTCTTTAAGTAAACAAACCCAGGCATGCCTTTAGAATCTAGTTGTTTCAATTTTTTTGCAGAACTCATTGAATCTACTGATAAGCTATTTGAATTGGAAGAAGAATTTGAGATCCTGAGTGTATGAAGGCAACTGTGGTGACTCTTCTGTGTGTTGAATATATTGGTAATATTATTGCATTGACTTAAATCAAACAGCCATGTTAGCCCCAAAGTGCCTGAAATTATGGGTAACAGAGCACAAAAAYCTAGTAGCATCCAGAACTCCGACAGTGGCAGTTTAACAGGAGCTTCCCTGGATGGAAAGACAGTAAAAGATCTTGTAGTAAGACACTTAAAGGGAATCTCTTTTTAGAGTGTGTCTTACCTGAAGACCAATGGACCTTTGAGATTAAGGCAAAAATCAGTATATTGTTGGGCTCTGTGTTTGGAGAAAGGGATAACCCAAATGGATATTTCTTGCTCTCATATAATAATGCAATAGTTTAGTTCTTAAAGCAAAACAATCTTGAGTTAAGGAGGATGTTTACTTCTATTCCCTCCTGTGGGCTGCATCATAGGAAAAATACATTGTCTTGTTTAAAAGATCGACTGGATCAGGAGAAAATTGTTTCCTTGTTAAATATTTTAACATGTATTTGAGCAACCACACTTTATTACAAAAATGTTTCTGTAAAAGGAACTATATCTAATGTATACATTTTGCAATAGCCTTCCTGTTTCTGGGAGACCTCAAGAGGAACAGGAGACTCAAATAGTTGCTACAGATCACAACCACTGCTATAGTTATGATATATTTCATCTTGACCTTAAGATTCGAATCATTAAAACTTAGGTTGATTTTTCTTTCAGAGCTAAAATGAGTCAAAAGTGGTTTAACTGTACCTTATTTATTTTAAAATAGATTTACACAAGTTTCTCTGTTACAGCACTTTATCTGTGCATCTAATAAATTTCTTAAGCTTTTCATAGGTTGTATGCTGCTATATTTTGTTAATTTGTGTGGAATAAACATAAACCAGGTTATCTTAAAATTTAATATATAGGTATACACAAATTTCTTAATTGTTGCTTTTTGACTTGTTGCCTTTTGAAATCTGTTTTGGTAAAAGTGCCTTAATTCTACAGGTTTATCAGAACAGCCTGTGCAGTTTTATTTCTAAGGCAGAGTATCTCTCTAGTAGCCATTAGAAAAACAGTTAAGGAGAATTAAAGGCAAAGATCTTTTAATCCATTCTAAAGTTTTTACTACCAAACAGTCCCCATTATGGTCAGTTTTGTCATGTTCGTGTAACAAAAATGAATCACACAGTTTCATCTTCACCAATAAATGACAACAGAGAGAAATACTGAATGCTGTCTCCTCTCACTTGCACCTCTTGACCAGTGCTAGCATGATTTCAAAGAAAACAGTTAACCAGACCATAGTTACATCTTGTTTGCCATCAATGTTTATTAACCACAGTTTGGAAATGAAACACTTACTTACAAAATAGCATATCATTTTTCTTTCTCCCCTTCAGGGATTAGCTGCATTTTTTTTTTAAACAAAGCATTACCCCTTAACTACTGTTCATGTAACAGCTGGAATTACTGCCCTTCACCCTCTCCTCCCCCCTAGACAAAAATGAAGGTGAAGCCCCCTGCTCTGAGGAGCTTGCAGTCTCAAGGAATAACTGCTTAAAAAAAAAAAAAAGTTGGTGGAGCACAGTATACTTATTCCATCCCCTTCCCCAGCTCTTAGATATGATGTAAACACTCTTCAGGGAGGAGAGCTTGGCCTTGTGGGCCAAGAAGTATCCTGTAGTGACTGGAGTAAACAGATCTCCAAAAATCAGGCTGAATGGAAGAATGGCTGGAGACCCTGTGTACCTGATCGAGAAAGGCGATGGGTAAACAGGGTGGGAAGAAGCCGAGGTTGTTGAACGTGATGGAATTTTGGACATTGATAGCAGTGAAGCCAGGTTATTGCACTAGAAGCAATTCCTGAAAGATGAGTAGCACCTAAAATGCATAAGGCCCTGATCCTGGAAAAAAATATTAACTTGTATTTGCATGTATCCATGTTCAAAAATAAAACCAAGTCCCTGTAAACACAATACCTGATTGACAGCCCTTCTGATAGCACCAAGGGAGCACAATGTGGGAAAGTACAATGAATTTTTCAGCCAGTTATTTGTGCAAATTTTCAGAAAGTAGGGACCTTTGCTSTGCAGACTGTTTTAAAGTTGCACTTGCATAACCCAAGCTGTAAATACAGTATGACCTCTCTGTGCAGGGACAGCTGAGAAGCAGATTCGATGCCCTGCATAAATGCATTATTACTCTGTAGCATTAAAATACCTTAAAGATATTTGCAAAATACATACAAACAGTTGAAGATCTTTTGCAAGTAGAAAGAAGTTAAATGAAAGACTAAATTGTTCTTCACAAATTCTCTGCTCATCTCCACTGTGGCTCAGCTCTAGTATRTGCAGAGCTCTGACCCTGATCCAGGAAGATACTACTATATTATGCATGTAAATAATTGTTAAAAGTAAAAACATTACATTAGCTGCTTAAAATAAGCATGTTCTTAAGTACTTCGCTGGATAGAGACAGACTCCTAGACCCTCGTAAACCAAGGTGATAGCGTAGTTGCAAGGCACTTTTTTTCAAAGGCCTTGGAACGTTCGTATAAAAAGATTTCATGTGCTTTGCTGTAGAAAGAGAAGCTGATAAGAGTAACAACTTTAGCTCAACTGAAATAATTCACAATATTAGCATACTTTTTTCATGGCTTTCCCTCAAAATATATTAGGAAAATACAATTAGTGGCACTTCTCTTTGATTATGCCCTGAAGGAGAGTGTGACAATGTAACAGTGCATTAGAAATAACATTTTTTTTAAACTAACAGAATTAAAGCCCAGAGGAAGAAGAATACAACATACAGTGATTTTAGAAGTAAAAAAATGTACATCCTATAACTGCTTGTTTCTATGTTTGCATAAACTTGCATGCTATCTAGTAAAGCCCCTACTTTTTAAATATACACAGCTTTAATAATTACAAAATAATTGTGCCAGGGCTACCTCAGAAAGAAAACTTACGTTCATTGGAATGAAATGTTTCGGGTGGCTGCATATCATTGACTGCGAGAAGATAAGCAYAACCTTGAAGCAGGCATTTTACTTAGAATGTATTTCAACAGAAAGCTATGAGGAATGCTGGAGATGCTTTGAACTCATCTTCACCTCGGAAATTGCCTTTTTCATTGGGGTGGCTCTTTAAAGACAATGGATGTGACTCTGTATTAGAACTGGTTACATATCACTGGAGCCAAAGACTGTCACCTCTGTTTAATGAGCAAAGCAGAACAAATTCATCTTTGAGTCTTCCTACAGAAGTCAGTTACCAGCCTTTAATGCATAGTATTTCTAAGTCACCGATGATGTATTGATTAATTTTAGCTAGTCTGTATTTCATAGGAAAGTGAAACTTCATTCCCTTACACTAGACCAAATACTTTTTGCAAAAACACTAAGTAAAGCAGAGCCTTTGAAAAGTCTCTCTTGACAATTGATATGTGCCTTGGACAGATGAGTAATGTAATGTGAGTTATAGTTACTCTTTGATCTGAGTAAGAAGCTCACAGAGACTTTCTGAGGTAGCCATGAATGGAAAAAACAAAATGAAACATAAAAGTAAAAGCATAGCACCGTGTTTCATAAAATAGAGGTTTCAGAGCACTGGTTTCTCCTGCCTCTCTGTGAAGTCAAATTCCTGGACTTGACACTTGATTTTGGTAGAATTCTGGCCATCTTGATTCATTCATCAACCACACACAGAACAGGTTTATGCATTTATATTTCTTCAAATCAGTGATGTCTAAACTCTTACGTAGTAAACACATCTGTTGATCTTTGCATTTTTATTACTATAAGTTCTTCATGCACACTTGGCARCGGCTGACCCTTGTTCGAAGCTGTCCTGCTTTCAGAGTTTCTGAGGGAGGTGCACTGACAAACTGCTGCGACTGTTCAACTGTCGTCAGCCAGAAGCTGTATTTGTTTGCAAAGTAATGGCACGATCCCCTAGCACCATTGCATTCAATGAATGGAGTAGCACGGAAATCCTCCAGGCAAGAGCCGGGTGAGACGAGGGACTGACCTCCACCTTCTGCCCCAGCCGCAGTGTGCTGAAATAAAGATGTATATTTAAATGAGTTCAAAGGAACAGAATAGGCAGTTACACAGGGAAGTCCTTGAGTTCCTTTGTTGAAAGGAGAAAAACAAGGGAACTAAAATATACCTTGGCTGTCTATGTGGCTGTCCCTTGAGTCAGGGCTAGAGGTGAAGCAAAAGACTGTACTTGGGTTGAATAGAGTGCAGTGGAGAAAACATTCCAGTGGAGACAGGGATTGAGACAGTGCTGTAGCTTAGTCAGTGTTTCTAYGTTTAAAGGTTTGCAGAACAATGACTATCTTTCTTTGGCAATACAGAACTACTGCGTCAATGCTGCTGTTCAACTTGAGCAGTACCAGTGAGAAGGCTAGCTAAATGGCAACAAACTCGGCTTATAGTAAGGCAGCTGATGAAGAAGAAATGCATTAAGGCAAGAAGCTACAGCRCTCTAGTTTCCTATAAGCAACTTAAGGAATATCAGTTTCAATAGCCTAATTAAAGAGGAGATCTAGAAATGTTTGAAGTTGACTTTGCATTAGCAATAGTTTTCTTACCATAAGGAAGGAGTATCCAATCCATAGGCTGCGCCAGCCCACAGGACACTGCGGGATGGTGATATCCTGGCTGTGCACCGCCACAGCCTGCGAAGGTGCTTCACATACTGAGCAACGACTGATGTACTGGGAGATCTGTACGCTTGCCACTGGCATCATGGGGATGGGAGCAGTGGTGGAGAGCCAGTAGGACTTGTCATTTCGGCTGGCATAGTAGCACACTTCATTGATGTTGCAGTAAATAAAAGGCATGGTGCTGAAGCGAGGCAAACAGGAGCCAGCAAAACCTGGAAGAATTGGAGAAGTGGTCGTACCAAGCGTCTGGCAAATACTCAAGCTCATACACACCAGACGTGAATGGCAGAGCATGGCACAAGTAACACTGCTTATGGTATGGATTCTGGMCAAGCAGACTTCCACCATGTCCTCCACAACTGCCTATGGAACCAGTAAAGACTGTTCATTAGAAAGATTTTGGCTTACTTTCTTTGTGCCTGAGAGAATTCTGTCCACTCACCAAGATCCTGGTTGTGTGACTTTTCCTGCCCCTCCACGTACAATAAGCTGTAGCCATCCCAGAGCTTATTCATTCCTAGGGGACATGGTGGGATTTGGTCTGATTGGCTGTGCTTCACTAAAGTGTATCCAACGCCCACACTCCGACCAGGCATTCCTGGTAAACCAAGCGAGCCCGGCTTTCCAGCGACACCTAGAAGACACAAGAGGAGTCACTGACTGTTACTAATAGGCAGTATGGACATCAGCTGGCTCTATACCTGATTTTGGCATTGTTGTCATTTTGTTAAGTCAGTCGTGTACAATGAAGAGCTCAAGTTTTGATGGCTGTTATATAACTGATTAGACTTTTCTAATTCCAGAAGCAGTCACTTCACAGTAGCACCCACCCCATTTCGACCTCATTTAATTTTCTGTCTTTCCCCAACAATGCTAGGATCCAAGCAGTAGCTCGTATCTCAGCATAACAACTCTGAGGATCTCAAAGGACTAAGCAAAACCAAACCTAATCAATTCATTTCGCTGTAGTGCTCTTAGTGGTGATATTTCTTTGACAGGTCAAAAGTTGTACAACAAATCTGTGTCAGAACCCAAACCTTCTCTCTCTCACTGTGCCTTTCCTCTACCATCCAACCCTCATAGCCATGTTCACTGTGAATACCATACTGCTCTTCCAAGCCTTCAAGATGCCTCCCACATCCACAAAACATTAAAACCAAAAGATGTTCAGGATTGTACAAGGTAGAAGATCATGTACATCCCCTGGTCTTCCTAAGGTAATTAATTTGGTGTTGGGGAGGGTCTCTGCAGAACCTATGGGCAAACRGAATTCTACTGATTGCTTCTTTTTGATCTGCGCTCTCCAAATAATAAAATTACCTTCAAATCCCTGTAGTCCTGGAGCGCCCAAAGGTCCTGGATCCCCAACTATGCCAGGTGATCCAGTTAAACCATCACGTCCTTTCAAACCAGATCTGCCTGGCAGACCTTTTGTACCTGAAATTAAGTACAATCATTACCATCACTGTTTCCTCATTCTAATGCCTTCACTCCTRCTATCAGAAGAGGAATATGTTGTGAGCAGCCATGCTGAGAACTCACTCTTAACAGCTGTAGTTACAAGCAGCTAACTCTATACAGATATTCCACATGATCTGACTGTCAGTTAAATGATCAGGATACACAACTGAACATTAGACAAAGCTGAAAATGCAGCACAGAGGTCTGGAACAGCCTACAGGGATAACTGTGGAAGTTTGTGAACTCTTCTCACTTCTGTCTCACACGATTTCTGCCACAGTGGAAACAGAGACCTCTGCAGGCGGTTGTAAGCAGAAGAAAAGTGAGCTACCTTCCTTATGTCCTGGTTAAGACTTGAAGTCACTCCTTTTGCTTGATTTCACCCTTTTTCAAATTAGGAAATTGGCTTCAATGATATTCAGTCTTAATGTTACATAAAATTAAAGTCTCTAACTTGAATTAAGTTCCCCTTTCTCCCCACCCCAGTATTCAATGATGAGCATTTGACTGACAAATCTTTAAAAAGTCTCAGGGCAGTGAAGGGTGCTCAAAATAGAGGCTTACATTTTAGTGGGAGATCACAGAAGGTGCCTGGCTAGGAACATTTAAAATCCACTCAAGATTGTCTTGATCTTAAACTAGAAAGGTTTGGTATGGACAAACCAAGAATCATAGATAAAGTAAGGGTTTGGAAGTAAATTAAAAAATAATAAAATAGTAGATTATACGGAGACAGAAGGGGTTATGCAATTGCACAGAGTTGGATACTTAACATGTGGTCAGTAACGTGGAAGATTAATATTAGTATAGAGAAATGTAATTGGGAAACAGATGGGTGTACATTTGCATAGATTTTGTAATGATTAAGCATTAAAAATAGCATAAAAGGACGTAATAAGACTTCCCAACGACCTCTCTTTGCACTGTTCCACAGTGTCTGCGACCTGATCGCCTGGCTGGCAGTGTTAAACTCTCTCAACTTTTACTMCCTGCATCTTTATTCGCTGTAGGAACTGATGACAGCCAGGCACCAGCACAGCTCTCTTCAGCACGCTGGGGTTCAAAATAGCATCTAGGGGAAGGACTGATGCTAAGTGAGGGATTCTCTATAGGAGTTTTCATGAATGAAAGAGAATATTAACATTTAAAAACTGCCTAAACGGCAGCTCTAGGAAAGGAATCACTGGGACTTGCTGGGCCTAGTGGATCCTACTGCTGCAGGACCTGATCCTGTACCCACTGAAGTCACTGGCAAAGAGACATAAACTGCAGTGGTACAAACTGAAGTTCCCAGCACTTCTCTGGTTACAGTATTTCATTCCCAAACCAAATCATTCCGAGTGGTGAATCATTCTTGGGACCACTCCATCTGCTAGTACCTAAGCTGGTATCGTATCAGCTACATCACAGGCTGCTGCTCCTAATTCTGAAAGCCTAATTCAAAAACACTATAAAAATACAAGAGAATAATTTAGCAAACACATTCTAATAAATAAAACATGATGATTATATGCATTTTGATGCAGTTATTTCCATTATTAGAAAAACCTGTAAACCCTCCTAGTGGATTTGATAAAGTAGTATTCTCCATGTAGAAGGCCAGCATTTCATTTGATCTGAATGAGGAGCTCTTTACCTGGTTTTCCAACTGGGCCCTGGAATCCAGGATCTCCATCAAAGCCAGGRACACCATCAATCCCTGGCAGACCAGGTAAACCTGCAGGAGCTGTGATTTTTTCTGGCTGTGGGGTTATACCTGGAGCCCCTGGTCGGCCAGGGAGACCTGCACAGTGTAAATAACAGCATAAGTACTCCCCCCAAAATTCACAGCTTTGATTATAATACTGACACAAAGGAGAAGTATGATGAATTAAGATTACCTTAATACATCAGCACTGGGTATCTTTCTGTAAGCAATATGTCAAGCTCTTATCAATTTATTTCAATCTCTAAGATTCCCAAAGTTCCCCCAGATAAGCCCATTAAGGGAGCTCTCATATCTACCCCAGCCTGAACATCTGCTACAAAGTACAGCTCTTCAAATCCTCTGGTACTCACCACGACGGCCCATTTCGCCTTTCAGCCCAGGGTAACCAGGATCCCCGGGAGGCCCATCTTTACCTGGCATCCCCATAAGGCCAGGCTCACCCCTTATACCTGCAAAGACACATGGCAAAAGACCTCAGAGGCTAAGCATGGGGTCCTGATTCTGACCCACAGCTGGGGCGCTGAGAAACACAATGACAGCAGCAATGGGAACAGCATTTCAACTCTGAGATGGAGGAACCGTGACCTTTAAGGAATTTGTGCCCATTTTGATGTCCAGAATGGCTGCAGAGCCTCCAGACAAGAGCTTCCACTGCTACATTATGACCCTTTACTGGAAGTATCCTTCCCCACCCATGGGATAACCCGGGGAAAGTGTCTGGGGAGAACACATCTTTTCTATYTGGAATTCATCTCCATGCACAGCACAAAGGTATAGGGATTTGCCAGCCGCCCACGAAGGCAGAGAGCATACAGTCCTTCACCTGGCGATGGCTCCCCATCCTATCCTGGCACTTGAGCTGTGCCGTTTCTCTGAAACCTTGCTACTAGAGATCTTTGTTACAGTTGCTGTCTAGTTTCCTCTGGCAGGGACCAAAGAGAGCAACATGCTCCCTGCATTAGCCCAGAACAGGATCTCTTAACTCCTAAAACCCTCTTAGTCTCTTGTTGAAACCCAAATCCCCCACATCCACCAGGCTATGCCTCTGAGCATACACAGATAGGAGGGATGGTCCTGCAAAAACAGTATCCCCAGTTCTTGCCTAGAGAAGAGAGAACCACACACAGGGCCGTGAGTGGACAATTGCAGCCAACAAGCCCAGCGCCATTGCATGTGGACATCCTCTACCCAAAAAAACAAAGAGAAGGGAAAAAAACATGAAAGACACATCAAAGAGCACCTGCTGCTGGCCTCATTTTGCTGCTTTTGGAGTTAAAACCTTCGCTGTTCTGGGCTGAAGGGAAGGACTTAGACAACAAACTCAGCTGTACCTACACCTGAACAAGGATCTGTTTCAGAGCAGTCACACTCACCACACCATAGCCATTCATGCTGTCAAGGGGACAGCTGCCAAACCACACCCGGATCCTTTCAAGACAAGATTACCTTTGAATCCAAATGCTCCAGGGAGCCCAACTGGACCAGGGGGTCCCATGTCGCCCTTAATGCCTCGTAAGCCAGGAACACCAGCAAAACCTGGATTGCCTGTGTCACCTTGATCAGAAGCTGGGCCAGGGGGCCCTCGTGGACCTGCAGGACCTGGGAGACCTAGATACAACAGTGGTAATTAGCACAATCTGTTCCTGGGGCAAAGCAAATTCTGCTGCTATTCCCAGTTGGTCATCCTAGATGACAAGCATCGTTTGGGTATCCGTATTTCCAAGGGTGTCTTCCTCCCCATGGGAGGTCCCCAGGTCCCCACTTGCTTATATCCACTTAGGTCCCAGAAATCTTTAAATACTTCTGACTACAGTCCCCTTGCTTCAAATTCTGGGCCTAAGCCCTGCCCCACCTGGTAGCTAGCCTAAACAGTAGCTTCAAATCCTTGGCCAAGGAAAGTCCTAGAGTCCCAGCCTTTTCCACAAGGCTATCAGGCAATGAAGGAGCACCAATGACATCACAACAAATCTGTCCAACTATACTTGCTATCAACCTTAGGGCAGGTGCTCCCTGTAAAACTCTGAGTAGCAATGAAGTTTTGCTGCCTCCCAGATCACATGGGATACTTCTAAACTTTACACAGAGCCTCTGATCACAGCTGTAGGAAACTGCAGTCCAAAATTGAGCTGGGGTCCAAATTCAGACATAATACGCTGGACCTTAGTGCTTTAGCCTGTCTTAAGAATCACAATAGGTGATATGAATGGGGACTAGAGGGCTTTAATAACAGGCTTGAACCAAATCAGGATTCAACAGCAGGAATAGAAACCAGATCCCCTTATGCTCAAGCCCTGATCTAAAGCACCACAGATGATTAGAGTGTCACTACTCATTTTCCCCCAGAGCTCTTCAAAGGAAACACATAAATCAACACAAATCCCCTTAGCTAGTCCACTCTCCTTAAGACGCCTCTCTCCATACCTGAACTTCCATCAACTCCTGGGTGGCCTGCATCCCCAGGTCTCCCGGGTATATCAGAAGGAAGAGAAACTCCAGGTGTTCCTGGCAAGCCAGGCAATCCTACAGGACCAGGAGGACCTAGAATCAGAAATATAAAGTGAGAGAGGAGTAGTATCCAAAGCTCTGCAATGATCTTCAGAGATATGGACAGAATAGTGGCCGAGTGGTGTTTATACTGAAGACAATAAAGAGACTCAGACAATAAAAAGCTCCCCACTACCTGAGGGGAAAAAAAATACTACATTCTGCTGTTTGAGAGAAGTACTGACACTGTAAGAACTATATAACGAACTGTTTCTCAGATATATAGCTACATCACTCATTTAACAGTTACCTGTCAAATTACTGACCATCTCTGTGACTTCAGGAGTTCTCTTTGGTACCTATGCTGACTGTGCAACCCACTACCCTGAACTCCCACCAGGCTTCCAGAACATTGACATTTACCCATGTCTCCTGATGATCCTTTTGTTCCAGGGAATCCCAAAGCTCCTCTGCCAAAGCCTGGAGAACCTTCTTCACCCTTTGGACCTGGGAGACCTGCAGGGCCTTTCAGTCCAAGTTCACTCAGACCTAATTACACATAGTTAAAGAAGGTAAGAGAGCCTACTCAAACTGCCTAACATAAGTTAAATTGTTACACAAGCTGAGCTGAAACACAAAATTAGTTATTCACCACTCTCTCTGCTGTTTTCAGTAGAGCACCAGAAAGAGTTCTTGTGCCTGATGTGCTACTCCAGTTGTGAAGAGTGAATTTAAACAATCTGTAAGCTGCTGAGAGAGAAGTACATGACCTAGTCTTCCCACAAGCTCTTGCACAAGGATGTGAACATAGCACTCATATGACAGGATTTGCCTGACATCCTGCGTACTGTGCCTCTCAGGAGGACAGAACATTGAATCAGGCCTCTGGTCTTTAAATAATCTAGTGGGCTTCATGTTCCAAGATGGAGAGATCAGTTCGCACAGACTACTGCAGAAGGACCACACTGAGGCATGAGCAAATACTAACCAACCCCAGGCAGGAAAACTGTGGAGAATCTCTATACTCTAAATCATTACCTTCCGAAAAAGAATGTTCCAAATAAAGAAAACACAGGTATCATTTCAATTTTACAAACCAAAATTATTTTGTCTAGTCAGCAACAAAGACCACTCTGGATTTCTTTCATTTGTACAGTAAGAAAGTACCACTGTCATACATAAAATACCTGCCACAAATTTTATGCTATCTGTGCTATGGGCAGCAATATGAGAGCTATGGACAGCAATATGGGAGCATGCCATCCTTAAGCTCAACTCAAAGCAAACCTTTGATGCTGTCCCCCTAAATCAAGCATCCTTTAGAAATGGAAGACTCATGATTTCATCCAGTTGACTTTCCAGCAGTGACACAGTCCTTCAGGAATTCAAGGAGAACCAGCACCAGAGAAGACTCTTCAGTTCACGGGCCACATCCTGTTCTTACTGGCATTAAAGAATTTGGTCATGCACACCCAGTATCCTGAGGTTTTTCTTCATATTATAATTAAATCCAGAACTGGGTGAAATGAAGCATTTTTGTGAGGAATGCTGCTCTCATGATGGACCACTGTATGCATATCCCCAGCTATGACCCTCCTACTACACATCTCTTTTACCTGGTGTTCCAGGAGACCCTTTTGTGCCTGGCAAGCCATTCAGACCGTTTAAACCCGGAAATCCAGGAAACCCTGAAGAGACATTGGGAACACTTACGTAAGTGAACAAACRAGCAAATAATCTAGTTAGGTGAAATGCGTAAGATGTTTCATGCAGACTACACCATGTGTTAGAAGCCTGACACACAGGGGAACATAGTACGTAATATCTTCCTTCACATGGGCCCATTCATGGAAACTCTTCCTACTGCTCTCACTGGTTTTACCCTCAGTGAACCCTCTAGTGATCCAAATCAAGTGAGAGCCTCTCCCGTTCCAAACACTCCTCTGCTCATTTCTAGCAGCTGGTGCCTGCACTAACATTGCCAAGAAATGAGCTGATTTCCCACGCACAGCTGGCCCACACATAGCGTGCTGCCTGCCTGCTGTGATACACTTGGCTGAAACACTGTTTTTTYGACCCAATTTCTCCTCCCATGTGCGGGCTCCAGATATACCTTTGGGCCCTGCTGTTCCATGAGCTCCAGGGAATCCAGCAGATCCTGGCTGCCCTGGAGGTCCTGGTGGCCCAGGGATTCCTCTCGGTCCAGCATTTCCAGGGATTCCTAAAAACAAGCAGCAAAATGTCCCTGTACAACACATCCAGGCTGGAACAGCTCACAGCTCTGTCTTGCAGCTTCCGATCCTGCACTTAAGAGGGTGAATAAACTACTGTTTAGATAAAGCAAAAGCATATCCAAACTTCTCCTCACTACCACTGCTAGCATGGTGCTAGTCAAACAATTTATTTGATAGCTTTTTTTTTTTTTTAACCATAGCAATGACATTCTCCATCATCCACCAAGTGACAGACTTGAACAGTTTACATACTGAATAATTAATTCAACTGATTTCCAAATAAAATATTACAACAGGATTTTTCACTGTTCTTCCATCTTGGTAACAATTTGAAAATCTGCCTGCTAGTTACACCACTACCCAAGATGCTTGTAGCTGTCTTCTTGGGTAGGTTTGGGTTTAGAGAGGGAACAAACTGAAGTGGTGCAGTGGAAGATTTTAGAGCAGCCCTGCCCACAGGCAGCTGCAGAGAAGCCGCTATTGCTTGTCTGTCATTGAGGTCTTCTTTATTTGTTAGAGGAATTCCTTTGGGTTTGGAGTGTGCAGGATTCACCAACAATTGACGCACAGGATTGGTTGCTACAGGACAAGGTGACACCTTTCAGAGGTGTCAAAGAAAATTCAGTGCCAATCTTCCTGTTTAAGCCTCAGCTGAGACAGGCCAACCAGAGCTAATGAAATGACAAGGTTGTTCCACAGCATGAACTGCAGGACTTAAGTGCCTAGTCCAATACCTGCTGGTCCTTCTTGGCCAAGATCTCCTGGGCCACCTTTGAGTCCATTCACTCCAGTGCTTCCTGGGTATCCTGGTTCACCTTTGGGCCCTTCTCTCCCTCTCTCTCCTGAAAGGATAAAAGCATACAGCATAAAAACATACAGTATGCTAGAGCACAAGTTAAACTGGAGGCAGGGCTGAAGAGAATAAGAAACTCTTTAGTCTGAGGCTGCAGCACTTGTGTCTGCTCTACCATGGTCTGGATTCTGGACCAGACTTTCCAGATGCCAAACACCAGTGCCAGTTCCCAAGTTCCTGGTCAAGAAGTGAAGTGGGACCCAGAATTACAATTGGGCTGTTCTAGGACATGTTCGTTATCATCCAGGTTTGCGCTCTGTCTGGATTACAGACTCCTCAAATATCACTTAAAGAACAGGACTAAAATGTTTCAATTTACAGATTAACAACCACCCCAAACTGGGCAATGYCATCCTAGCCTATTCCCTAGAATTTTGCATTCCTGAAGTGAGCTCTCAAGGGCTATTTCACCTGGGAATCCAGAGTCCCCTCGCTCTCCCTTTGCTCCAGCACTGCCAGGAACACCAACAGACTCTCCCCGTTCACCTGGGGGGGGGGGGAAAAAAGGATGAGGAAGCCATTCCACAATTGATTGTGGAGAGCAGCTTTCAGGGCTGCTCAGTAGCCTTGTTTATGAAAACACACTTTCACTACACTTCAAATCCATGGAGTAAATAAAGACAAGAGTAAATAACGTGTCTGAGTTTAGAAATGCCTTTAAATAGCAATGGATGCAAATGCACACAGGGTATAATAAGACAAACATTCACGGGTAATTCCACAGCATCCTGCCATTTGTACTTTTGATGCAAGCACATCACAGAGAAGGGTGCCTCTTGTACTGTTTGACATGTTTCACATCGCGCTGTGGCCAAGATTTCAAAGGAGCATAAAGTATTTAGGCACTTGGCTTGTGACCGACCTCATCTGAATGAGGATTCATTCTCCTAGTARGGAGACATCTACTTCTGAGTCAGTCACTGGAGAGCAACAGACACTTCTAGAACACTACTCATTCATTTTAGCCATAAATCTTAGGACTGTGTGTACTGAAAGAGCATGAAAACTGTGAAAGATTTCTTACCCTTTGGACCAGGGAGGCCAATAGTCCCTGGGAATCCAGGTGTTCCTATGATGCCATCTGAACCCTGAAATTAAAAACCCCAAACTAGCCTTTGCTTATTGTTCCTCCTTGTCCCAAGCTAGGGTCATGTGAGATAACAAATAGACAGCAAAGATGTAGCAAAGATTATCCAAACTGTCATTCATCCGTATGAGACAAGCAAAAGCAAATTTATTAGGAAGTTTTGTAAGAAAAAATCCTGCCAGCTTCTGCTGCTCTGCTACAGAAGCACCAATTAGAACACAGGATTTTCCTAAGCACGTTGAGAGAAGCTGAGACGTATTTACCCTCTCTCCTGGCATTCCTGGGAATCCTATGATGCCAGCTGTACCCTTCTGTCCTGGCAGCCCAAGCCGTCCAGACGGACCAGGGAAACCTGGGTCACCACGAGAACCACTCTCTCTGCTTGGTGACCCAGTTGGACCAGGGAGACCAGACTGTCCATGGCTGCCTGGGAATCCTTTATCACCTGCATATACACATAAAAGAGTATGATTCCGCTTCATAATACAGACATTCAGCTCATTTGGCCAACTAACTTTGTACCCAAAGCTCCCTTTAAAGAAGAGGAAGAGATGGCAATAGCTCTGCAGAGCAAAACTTCAAAGAACTGTTTTCTCAAAATTCAGAGTTGCCATATGCAAATCTTGCTGGAATGTGAATGACAGAATGGAAAATAGTAATATTGCAGGCTCTGTCAAAATGGTAGACCACATTCCATTGAGAGTAAACACAGTTCCTGAACAACTAATACTGCCAGCTTATTATAATGCTATTAAATACCTCTAGGTCCAGGGAATCCTCCAAGTCCAGCTAATCCAGGCTCCCCTTTGTCTCCTTTGAATTGCAGTGCCTGTTCTGAAGGCCTAAGAACAGGGAGACCAGGCGGACCTACATCACCTCTGTCACCTGAAGAAATAAAGAAAGTCAGATGCAATAAGAATGCCTAACAGAGAAAGTGTATAACACTAGAAGCCGGCAGACAAAAACAGAACTGCTGAGCATCTTTCATGTCTCCAGATATCAGTTTATCAAGTGATGCCCAGCACCTTTGGGAACCAGGCCAAAGTATTTCACAGGGAAAAACATAACACAGTATCTAGAAGAAAACATCAAATACGTATACATCTCAGAAGGGCCTCCTAATCCCTCTACTACACAGCCAGCAATTGCCTTTCAGCTGTTTCTCACCTTTTTGACCTTGGAGTCCCAGAATCCCAGGGCTTCCTTCTCCTCCAGCTGTGCCAGGAGTTCCTTTAAACCCATTCACCCCAGGGACACCAGCCAGGCCTGGCATGCCAGGGAAACCAAGCAGGCCAGGAGATCCCTTCTCACCTGTACAGAAAACATGAAAAACAAGAGAGAAAATCAGTTCCTTCCAGTACCCTGCATATCCACCTAGCTGGCAGGTAGAGGCAGGATGGGTCTGGACAACCACCCAAATCTGGGCRAAAAACTTAATGGTGGAAGCACAGCATGGCCACTGCTGCTGTGGGTCTTCACTCGTGATACTCTCAATCAGCACTTTTCAGTTCACCATCAAGAGCATGGTCCCGCTCCCACTGGAGCACAAAACTCAATTGATTTCCAAGAGAATGACATCCAGTTACATGGCTCTATTACCCTCCCCCCCAAATAACATAGAATTCTCAAAATAACTAACTATTGTATTGGTACTTAATAGCTATACATATTGTAAAGTTTTACTTCCTGTCTGGTTTATACTACATTCTCTCCCTCCTATGATATTCCCTTTACTTCATCATTTCCTTCACCATTCCTCATTTTTTCAATTTTCCTGTCTTTCTATCTTGATTTTCATGATCCTTTGTCCATAAGGATAGCCACAAAATTATCTGTTTTCCCAGCATCAGTGTTCCCATACAGAATTTCATATCTACACAGTACTTTCTTCTGTATCCATGCTGTTGGGCTGAGGAAAGATATATGTCATTCTCAGTTTCTACATTAATTTTTACCTTTCAAAAGAAAGGATACTACTGAACAGAGCTTTCTGGTTTATCTACATTTCAAATCAAACATCATTTCTGCAGTATCTCTTCCAGAACTGTTATCTTCTTGACCATGAGCATTAAGCAGTAGTACAGACACTACTAACCAACCACCACAAACCAACTTGGACACCAACTTGGGTGGTTGTTTTTGACTGGTAGTTTCCAGAAAAAAAAACGATAAATTCTTTGCCCAAGTCCTTTAAGATGAACCCCCTCATGACCATGATTTGACAATTAAATCCGTCAGTGATAAACCACACTCAGAAGTGAAACAAATGCACCCCAACACTAGCTGGGACTTCAGTCACTTCTGACAAGTAGGGCCTAAAATCTATACTAACTGTAATCTGAATCTATTTTCCTAATGGATATGCATACCTTTTGGCCCAGAGAAACCTGGACGTCCATCTCGACCAAAAGGCCCAGGTGGCCCTGAGAATCCTCGTTCCCCAGGAGATCCTGGAGCACCATTGAGACCTGGGAAGCCTTTCATACCAGCAGGGCCTTGTGGACCTGTATCTCCAGCTAGTCCTTTGACTCCAGGAAGTCCTGAATCAATATAAGCAAGAACTTAATAGATTACGTCAGACAAACACTGGGAGAGTTTTGTGGGCTGTTTTTCAAACTCTTAAAACACAGGATTGTTTTTAATATGACAAATGGACTTGAAGGCACATGCAGCCTACTAAGGCATAAAGTTTAGAACTGCAAAAGCATTAGTCATCTAATAATAAAATACCTATGAAGAGGGTTACTGCCTACATCACTACACAACTGGCAAGAGTGAAACCCCTTATGATGATCCATTTTTGTCTCCTTTACCAGACACTAAAGTGTAGAGCACTAGGTCTTACCTTTATCATCTAGGCAGCCAAACCAGGATGGGGAGTATCATTAATGCCAACTTCCACTACCTACCACATCCTCTGGGTGAGCCAGAGAGATCGATTGGAGAGGCTTGTTTTAACAAGTTTCTTTTCCACCTCTGCAGTTAAAGTGTTACTTCTTAAAAACAAATTGCTTACTAAGGGAACAAGCTTCTGATTGTGCTGTCATAAAACCAACACCATGTGCATTCAATTTTTCCTCTGAAGGATTCAAAATGTTTCTAGCTGCATTTGTAACTGTTTAGAATTTTAAATAAAGGCTCAAACCATTGAAAACAGAATGCTCAGATCCAAAGTGAGGAAGAGTGGAAAAAAAGCCAGTGGCTTCTGAAAAACGGCATTTGCATCAGTAGTACCCAATATATGAGCTTTGTGGTACCCAGAACTTAAACGCTTTAAGCTATACTTCAGTATTTTTTTAAGCAGAAGATGAAATAGCTGCTTTATTTAAGAAGAAAAAGAAAACGTATACTTAAAATCTATGCATTTTAAGGATTTCCTTATGGGTTTCAGGCTTTGATACCATCTGAGCATTCTCACTACAATGGTTCTTTGCCTTCTGGTTTGATTAGAAATAATAAGGGGTATCACCTATAGTCAATGCAATTCTTGTAGCATTGAAAGCTAGGTTGTTAGTCCATGAGCTTTTATGCTACACTGCATTTTCTCACCTTGACAGCCTATGTGAAGAACCCATAACCAAACAGTGTGACATCAGAAATGGAGAGTTGATGATAAATGGAATAGAAACATGGTGAAGGAAAAAACAGATAAAATATGTAAACAGAAAGAACAAGGATACAAAAGAAATTAATGATTTAGAGAGAATACAGATGCAAAAATCTTAGTCATTTGGAGTTTATCATCCTAGCAATTGAAGGTTTTAAAAATAGTTGAAGGAAAATCCAAAACTGTAAAATAATAGAGAAGCAAAAGACATATCAACATTAAAATAAAAATCTTAAGGCATTCATTCTCAAATGAGGTTAGTGCTTTCATTTATCTGCCTGTTGTCACTGTGTTCCAGCACTGTGTTTCTGTCAAAAGGGAAGGGTTATTTCACAGACCATGATCCACTAATTCCCAGGTTTCTCCTTGCTTGGTTCTCCAGTCTTGCATATACTGCTGTCATGTAACACTTTAATCAGTGCAGCTTGAGAGATACTGCTCTACTCAAGTGTTTATTTTCCCCATAAGGAGAAATGGAATAATTTTCTCTTACACCCCCATGGCTGTAGAAGACAGAATAAGAAGCTTGCGCTGAGAAAGCCAACAGTTTTTCAATCTGCCAAAGCCGTATTTCAAGCAATCTTATACATTAGAAATTAATCATCATGACAATGGGAAAGGAAGATTAGTCAATGATACAACCAGCATGTAAAAACAGAAATGTTAAGAATATCAAGACATTTAGGATGCTTTCTCCTGTCTTTCTGCTGTGCTTCTTATAGCCCATGTGCACCATTTCTAGGCAGAAGTCTAACAGTTGGAGGCCAAAGGCTCAGATTCTGCACTCAGTTACCCCTAACCAGGGGCAGGAGTTCCCTCCTAGCAACTGCCAAATCTCTCCTGCGCCTCCTTGACATTGTAGTGTTCAGCTCAGCTACTTGTATTTGTCTGAAGACATTACATACCTGGTGCTCCTACAAGGCCAACTGATCCCATGGGTCCTGGTTTTCCCTTAATGCCAAAAGGGCCTCCAGGACCAGGAGGTCCCTGCAATCCAGGGATGCCCGTATATCCTGGATTACCCTGTTCGCCTTTAATACCCAGGAGGCCTGGTCTCCCATCTACCCCTGAGAACAGAGAGGTGGGAGGTTACAGAACAAATAAAACAAAATTCTATTAATTAAAAAGTGCATTTTAATAAAAGCCTTTGAGTTGCACTAGATTCTAAGAGAAAGTCAGCAAATCCCTACCTGTGAGCTGCTAAAGGACTGCTAACACAGTATCTTAAAAAGAAGGAAAAAGAGAAACAGTCTGATATTCCTAGAAATAAACAGTATCAGTGCTTACCTTTTGGTCCTGGAAATCCAAGATCCCCAGTCAGCCCTTTATCACCTGGGAATCCAGGTCTGCCAGGCTCTCCCTGGGCTCCACTCTCAGCACCAAATACATCTCCAGGAGCTCCTTTAGTTCCAGCTAAGCCTGAAGCACCCATCTTGCCGGGTAACCCATCTGTCCCATCCAGTCCTGGAAGTCCTTGTGACCCCTGCTCTCCTCGAGGCCCAGGGAAGCCTTAGAGAGAAAAAGAGTAAATGTTACTCAGCAGAAAGATGGGATATCTCCTTTCAGTAACTTTTCTAACAAAATCAACATTTTTTACAATTTCCATGCAAGAAAAAAGTTGTTTGGGAAGCTGCAAAATGTTTTGGTTTTGAATTAGAAAGAATGASTGGAGACAGAAAGTGATGAAACTGTTTAAAACAAAATATCAATTCAAAACTTTTTTTTTAATAAAAGAATAGTGTAGGAGCATCTTGGAGCTGCAACTACAAGTCTCAGCTTTACAAGTACTGGTTTCACTAGATAGCAGACTGGGCAAAAAGAAAAACGAAGGATGGACATTTCAGGGTACAGGTAGACCTTATTTCACTAGCACCAAAGCTGCAAAAATGTTATGTTTATCACGCTTTTCTTACTCTGTCCTCTACGTCAGACAACTTCTGTCACTGTGGGGCAGAAGACACTGGCAGCCCTGGAACACACTGATAAAAAGAGCACTGAGACGTCAGGGCTCGCCCTCTGCCATGGAGACACTGAACAACACTGCTCTGTGGATGTGTCACACTGCTCAGTGGTCATTTCATGAAATCAATGACCCCGTAAGGATGACAACCCCACTTAATGTAGTGAAAGGATAAGAGATTTTCACAGCCATATCCACAGAGAAACATGATGGATACATAGCAACCTGGCTTTAGAAATCTTCCCTCATGACCCCTTGCTCTGTATTTACTACGACCACCAGAAACTCCCACAGCTAAAACAAGTTCCAAACACTGTGTAAAGAGTGCCTCTACCAGAGTACCACATGGCTTAAAACCAGTTTTACACTAAACTTGTAGTTCCTAAACTGTAACAAAGCACATGTTGACAGTCTTTGGAGAAAGAAATTGTGTTGATTGTCCTCTTTTCTTCCAGCAGTGGTATAACATTAAAGGCAGCTAACAAGTACATTGGACATTTCTCTTTTCTTCCAAGTTGCAACCACTTTTAAGTAACGAGATTGCATTTGGAAGGAGACAGTGGAGCATTATGACTGTACCAGGTGGAAGAGCGGCCTAAAAGGTTAGTTAAACTCTTTTGATAAAATATTACACACATCCATCAGACAATAAAACGAACTCCAGTAACTTCCCTCTCACCTGGTCCCCCTTGCAGGCCTATTACTCCTGGAGACCCTGGCTGTCCTTTTGATCCATGTAATCCAGGCTGCCCTGGAATGCCAGGAAAGCCTTTGCTGCCTTTGGAACCTGAGGATAAAAGTAATATTAATCACTGAATAATGGAAGACACAAATACAGCACTGTAAAACAAGATCAGATCTTCCCTGCAAAGCTAGCACTGAAACACTCTCGGGATGCACCAATTTAAGCTAATTAACATCTCAAATCCATGACTGTTTCATCAGCTACATGAACACAGAAGAAGAGGATTTGTGTTGAGAAGCTACTTGGAAGGGAAAGGCTGCAGCTCCTATGATCCTCCATGGCATTGAAGCCCAGCCCCTTTGAAAAGAAAGAATACTCTTCTGTCAGTTAACTCAGTGGAACAGCTATCACTCGGAGGGGATTAACTGGCAGGTATTCTCTTCCTTGAGGAATAGGTGCTCCTGGGCAGTCAGCCAGTGCATTACAATCAGTTTGTCTCCATACCTGGCAATCCTGGAAAGCCGGGAGTCCCAGGGGGACCATATGCTCCAGGAACTATACAGGGCAAGGTGATACCTAAAACAAAGAAACACTGAGATTGCACACAGTCCCTTCAGAGAGATGGTCAGAATGGGAACACCTAATACCCAGATGTTTTTTTACAGAACATATCACAAGTAATTGTGAGTGAACCTATGCACTTCAAACACTGCTGACATCTCAAATAGTTTGATTTTAAGGAAAAGAAAACATATTCTGAGCCTGGGGATTTTCTAATCTCAGCCTTCCTATTGACTTACTGTGTGACCTGTAAAGGGTAGCAACTGCTGCTGTGGACTACTTGTAGAGTGATATCCATGGCTTCCCCTCAGCAACTGGTCCCCCCAATGCTAGGGACTACGCAACAGGTATCGAAAAGGCACTCTGCGATTCAGAGAAGTTACGGGCTGGGCAGAGAGTTGTTGAAGTCAGTGGGAGCTAACGGGTGTTCCTAACTTTGAAAAATTGAGGATGTTTTCTAGCTTTATATAAGCAATACATTATAGTGTGAAATTCTAAAATAAATGTACACATGCAAAATAAAATACATATTTATGAAATATTGATAGGTGTTTAGAAAAACTGCCACCCACAAGTTTTGGCCAGAGAAATGTGGAATACTGAGGATTGTTTATTTCTGCCTGTTTCTCCAACTGCTTCTTCTACGGTCTGTCAGACTAAGCAATAACTACATGACTATTAGTAGCAAACAAGATTCAGCAACTGCAGAGCTCTTTGCATGGCTTCCACCTTTCATAGAAAGGCTGTTTATATCAGCAACCCCTTTTCAGAGGAATGAAGTTTATGCGGCATTATCAGAGTTGCCACCACATCAGATTTACCTCAAAGATCTCAAATACTTTTACCATTCCTCTTGGTAGGTCACGGACAACTTGAAGTCACATTAACATAAGCACAGTAATGACTATCACAAAAACTACCTCAGGCCCTTCCCCTCCAGAAATGCTTCTGGTTACGTCAGCAGGAGTCTGCGCTAGGGCTACAGAGTTAGCACCTACACTGTAAGAACTGGCTTAGCTAAAACTATCATAGATGAACTTTCTAAAATGAAAATATAAAGGACTAACTTTAAAAGCTGTTTAGTCAGAGAAACTACATATGAGAGTTAACTGCTAAAGCAAATCTACGGAAGAGAGGTGGTGTTTTCACTGCTCCTTTGAACACTTTTGTATGCAGAGTGAAACAGCCACTTAACTACATTGTTGCCTGATACTTGCTAATTCAAACCTGGCATCAGCTACATTGCAGATTAAGGATGAGATAACAGGATATCACAGTTAAGTTATTTCTCATTTCCTTACAACTCTCTTTGCAAGATCCTTCCCTATTCCCAGACTGAGGTCTGTCTTTGAGACACCACCTCCACAGGCACTGTATAATAAAGAACGACATTTTTCAAAAAGAGGGAATCCAGGGCAGCAACTGGCATGGAAAGGAAAGTTTAATTAACACTGCTATATTCACATCACATGGCTTTAAGGATTTGCTTATGTAAGCTTTCCAAAAACAACATTGTACAATAGCATGTTCCACATTTTATGTTATTAACTAGCAGTAGAATGGTTGAACAATGGATATTTCATCTGAGGATAACTGAAGGGCAAATGGGAATGTTTCCTTATGTGTTCTGCAAAATTATGTAAGCAAGGCTTAATGTAAAAATTATATAAAGAAAACTTAGTGTTCCCCAGCTACCCAGTACTCTACTTCTTCACAGTTTTCACAACAGTACCCCAGTGTCAAGGAAATTAACAATTATGAAACCACATTTCTGGGATAAAAGCAAAAACTATGGGTAATTCCAGTAACATTTTTGAGTAGTCTCAAAATACTGGGTAAAACACTCCAGCTTTTTATAAAATACTGCATTAGACTTTTTCAAATGCAAGAGTGTTTTACCGTGTTTTACTGCATGTGGCATGGACTTGAGCAAAATTCCTTGGTGGTGTCTTTGGCACAACAGCTTCAATAGGTCATAGTCTCTTTTTAAACTTTTTTCTCATTTTCACAATAAGGCTTTTCAATATGGGCCATATACGAAGTGATTATTTCTGCCACCCACACACATTTCTTTAATATTATATGAAGCTTATTATATCAAAGGGTCTTTTTTAATATATGCAAATGATTTCCTACTTTTGAGTGGATGCTGTATTCACAAGTTTTCTCACACATCTCTGAACTGGCTAATGACTTATTCACACTTTCCTACATATTCTGACTATAGATACTCTTCTACAACAGGTCACTCATTGTTAGAAAAGCTTTGAGGTAGCATTCATAATAAGCTGACTTCTGATGTGCTCCACAGAATACCTAGAGTTCTCATGCACAGAGCATTTTACTTCTACTTATCTTACAATGCAATTTAGATTTAGCAGATTTTGTAAGAGACATTTTATGAAGCAAAGATGCAAGCATTCCTAACTATGAATTAGCAAAGTTTTTATCATTTAGCATGTGACTTGGATTGGAAAAAAAGCTTATGTAGTCTGTTCCAAATGGATGTTAATGCCGGCTGTCTCCTTGCCCCATTACAACAATCCAACATGACACTGATGTGAAGTAACATGCTATCCGGCGTGTCTGTACAACCTTCCCACTGCTGTTCTGGCCTAGCTCTCACCTCTCTCTGGGTTTAAGATTCCTCTGCCAACCTCCTCATACTGCAGTGGTCTCACCTCCAAGATTTTTATAAGTGAGGAAACCTATGCAATAATATTATGCTTGCAAATATATTCAGCTGTATTATTGATACTGACAGAATTACAAAGCTAGAACATTAAATAGTCACAGAATGGGAAATATACTGAAATTCAGCAGCAGCTGCTAAGGAAAGATACTGCTTTAACTAAAATTATCTTTAAAAACCCAACACTGAGATCAAGAAATTGAGACTAGTTCAGTGCAGTCATTTTGTTATGAAACCATTTCCCAAATGAAAGGCTGCAAACTATAATTACACATAACTCACCTTGAACTCTGAGAATGAACATGAAACATCAGACATGGAACATCACCAAACCTGTATTTACTGACTTTATCACTTGCCATTATATGTACCTAGAACATGGTATGGCCACATCAGCTGGGCCAAACTATAGTGCCTTGGGTAATAAACAGTCAGGAGCTGATTGCACCAGTCGTATTTGAACTCCTTATCTGACCATCATGATAATGTCTTATTCACCAAAGCTTGTTCATACAATGGACTATAGTTTCTTCTTTAAAAAAAAATAAAAATTTGGACCTCTTCTAATTTCAGTAAGAATAGTTTTGAAAACTGATTCAGAAGGCCCGAATAGCAGTGAGTGACTGTTTTTAACTTGACAATGAAGTAGGCTGTGCTTCTTAAAAAGTTCATTTTAACTGTCTTTCTAATTACTTTTGGTGTAAAGTGGTTCTCCAGCAATAGTCTGTGAGTAGCTTCCTCCAACACTATTAGTATGTGAGTAGTCCACTCAAATATTTGCTGTTTATTATCTGCGTTCTCCTGAGCAGGACAACCTGAGAAAGTAGGGACTACTGTGTGAGGTCTGACCAGCCCACAGAGCAGTTTCAGTTAATTTACAGAGGGACTTAACGCAAACTTTTGGCCTGGCTGCAAGCACAGCAGGAGGTTGAATGTCATTTGACTTGTAGCAGCTTTGCACCTTTTCAAAATAAGAGCAGATCTAGCAACACCTACCTGGAGGGCCAGGAAGACCTGGTTGTCCTGGAAAACCATCCATTCCTGGGTCACCTGGCAGCCCACGAATTCCACTAGGACCTGGATATCCAATGCCAGGAGAACCAGTCTCTCCATGACGGCCCTTGGAGCCAGGTAATCCTGGCAGTCCTTTTTCACCTGGGAAACCTAGCCCACCATCACCCTGTACACAGTAAAAACAATTACAGCTGAAAATCAAAGAGGTGGAAAGAATGTACACCATTGTCACTTTAAGAAACACGTGTGTTTGGTTGGTTCTGTGCAAGCTTCAAATGTGCCTGGGAAGGTACAAGGAAATCATTGTAAATCATCCATCATTATTTTGAAATGCAGGAAAACCTAGTTACTATTAAAAATAGTATTTCATGTTGTATTTGCCAAAATGTAAGCATTATATACTCTGAAAGCTATTTATTTTCTTTTTAATTGAAAAGATTCTAGTGTGCTTTTTCTGCTTCAAGACATGACTCATAATTATGCCTACAGTGCCTTTTTTTAAGGACAAAATGTAAAACAGCAATAATGCCTGCCCCAGTAGTGTGTTTATCTTTCGACGGGGTAATGAAAGGCAAATGAGTGCCAATTATTAATCTTGACCGAAACAAATTTCTGTTCAGGGAACATTAGTTTTCAGAACAGGTTTTCTTTAACAAAGTGTCTTGCTCAGCACTGCTTAGCTGCAGGTATGTGTAAATCCTACATTAACCATCCCAATGAGTACTTAAAATTCAACCCATATATGGCTCTTGCTTTCCAACCTTCTCCCTCAGCTTTACTTTGTATCTGTGTAAAAATCTGTAGAAAGCAACACAGTTTATTGAAGATTATGTTCCCTGGAGTTCAGAAATATGCTACAGAGTACATAGAAGCTGTACTATAGACAAGCTGCAAATCTTGGTTTGAAGAAGAGCAAAAAGATCAGATCCTAGGTGATAAGCAATACACTTCCTATTCCTATCAGCACTAAGGTCTTCCATCATTGCTGGAGAATTACCGCTGTCATAAAAACAATTCCTAAAGACAAGAGCTGTTACTATTTTGAGGCCAGACAGAGCACTGGAAATTTCAGCATCCTTGCCTTGCACCCTAGATTGTCAATTCTCTGTGCAATCCCTCATTATAATTGCTTTAGTTTTGGCAAGGTTGTTGGGATATTACTATCCCATGAGATGCTGGAGGTCACAAATGATATTGGAGATTTTCTCAGTGTATCATTCTGGCCAAACGTGTTCCTGCCATCAGGTCTTCTCTCAGCTAGCTATCATATCCATACAGCATTTTTACGTACTCGGAGACTTACCATAGGGCTAATCAGGACTAGTAAGCCAGGCATTTCTACTGTCTGTGCTCCTTACTGCAATTCTTAAGCACTCTGACTCCTGTTAAATTAATCTGAACTTACTGGAAGGCCTGGAGGGCCTGGCAAGCCTGGAAGTCCATCTCTGCCAGGAGTTCCTGGGATGCCTGAAGGTCCTCTGGGTGCTGTTGCACCACGGTCCCCACGAGCACCTCTGCCTGTTGCATAGGACGGATGTCCTTTTTCTCCCTTAGGGCCTGGAAGACCTTGCTGACCAGCTGAAGCCTACAGGCCAAAAGAGAAAAATCCCAGGCATATGAACATGCAGAGAAAAACCTTTGCTTCTTGGAAAAGACAAATGAGGACAGTACAAAATGACTGGCAGCTAGAAAGAATCTACAAAAGGTTTCCTATTATATATATTACACTAAAAAAAGAAAAGGAGATCTGATTATTTCCAAATGTTTCAATCAAGTCACTACAGCTTTATAATGGCAAGCCAAACCCTGGTTATATAGCACTATACCGACAGCAGTCTTGGATGGCATCTGGCAACAATATATCACCCATGATACAGCAAGGCCCAAGTACTGAGTCTTCTCCCATATTACTTGGTGTGCCGCATTTACTGACACTGATAAAGATACTCTGAAGTCAAAGACTTGTATCTTTGTGGCCTGGGATTTTCAAAAGTAAATACTGTCAATGGGCAATGCTTAGCATTTGGGAAAATCCTATCTGATATGGTTGTTATTTCATAAAAACACAACTCACAACTCTCACTAATGCACTCAGCATGCTGCAGCTGAGAAGGAGACTGCATCTATGGCACACAGTTTTTTCAGCTATCAGCAGAGACATGGAAAGATCTCACCTCAGGTCTTCTCTCCATACAGATGTATACCTGCTTCCCCAGCAAGTCCTTGCTCAGGGAGAACCCTGGGTCGAAAACATGCGTACCTACAGCCAACAGGCCCAGGGATGAAAAACTGCTACTTTTCTTCCTTCAACTGCTAAACATGCAGTTCTCAGAACTTAAGAACCATTTCTTCCCCTAGTCTTTGAACAGGTGTTCATTTCTCTACTTTTAGTTTCTTTTCACAAATCAATTTCTGTTTTTTTTTTTTGTTTATTTTTTACCAAAACAAGTAGAAGAAATTATGCAAAAAGCTTGTTCTAGTTTGAATGTGATCAACACCAACAGATAGCACATGAGCACTTCTTCTCATTCATTTCATGACAACCAATGTAGACTCTGCCTGCCTTACCGGAGGGCCTGGCAATCCTGGTGCCCCAACAGCGCCTGGGTCTCCTCTGATGCCTTTAATCCCAGGCACACCAAGGCTTCCTGGTGCACCTGGTAGACCTGAGATGCCTTTTTGACCAGCTCTTGTAGCTCCTCCATCACAAGCACAATCACCTGCCTCTCCTGGAAAACACAGTCAAAACCCCAAACTCAGTTTCATTTATATAAAGATTCTTTTCAGTTTCAAGAGATCCAAAAGTAGCATTTGATTTGACTGGGATAAAGACATTCTGACTTGCTATGATTTCGTGCCTACTGTGCTCAGGTGATGCAGGTGGAAAGCGGGCAGAGCTCAGGTTTTGTCCAGGTTAATTTCTATACAATGCCCATCACCACATTACAATGTGCAGCACGAGTCTCAGCACTATGTATTATATCCTGCTTGTTTTCTTGACCTCTTCCCAAAGGTTCAGACTCTGCTAAACAGATGGTTTTAGAGGAGTTTTAGGACAGAAGTCTCATGTCTGTTTTTTTTAAACAGATGGTTTTATGTCAGAGAAAGCAAATCCATACTCCCACTCACAGTAGGTTACACTGACCCTCAGCAGGACATTGTTATATTTCCTGGAATAGTAATTGGGCATGGATCCAAACAATCACAAAGCACAGTGAAGTCTGCATACATCTTGCTTTTTGCTGTTAGTTCTGTCACATGCTAAAACCCAAATTCTCATTATTTTTAGCACAGAAGAGAATAAAATTGAGTTTCTCCGTCATTTCCAGCCTATATTACTAAAAGCAAAGCAGGGCATAAGATTTCATTTTTAAGTCTCATCACACCTTATGGCTTTAAAGCATAACTTGTTTAATTAATTGTCTGGGTATGGGATGTTTATCTGCTTATTAGCCTGAGCAGGAAGTAGAAAATAGGATTCTGCTAGCAGTGCTGGGCACCACTCCCTCTAAATTGTAAAGGCTGTCAGCTCCTTTAATCCATGTCCCAGTGTATGTGATTTGTTATAAAGACATTTCCACCTCCTCCCTTAGGATATTAACTGCATGTAAATATTTTTCTGAGGCCCAGTGATTGCTGAAAGGCTCTCCCAAAGTAAGAGTCAGTTACCTTTGTACCCCTTTGGACCAAAAGCTCCTGGTGGCCCTCTCTGTCCAGGCTCCCCTGGCTTCCCAGGCCATCCATCCAAGATTGTGTCTGGGAGGTATGAAGGGCCTATATGTGGAAAGACCAGAAGCAAACACCATGAGAAGGCTTTATTTCAAGCTCATTAACTATTTACAGTACAATACCAGCTATGCAACTGACAGAAATGGCACTGGCTCAGACTGGAGCTGTGTAAGTTACACAAGTAGATGAATTTGTACTGCTCTGCCACTGCACTTATTTCAAACACTTAACAGCTGGCCAAAGAACTAAGCAAACTGCAAGCAGATCGTATAGAGAAGGACAAATGACTTAGTTCATGGCCCATCCCCATCGCACTGTTAGGTAGAAGAGCAGGTGTGCCTTCACAGGTCTGGGAAAAGCTGAGACCCATATGCATAGGGACTACTCTGGAAAGAAGCTGAGAAAGGGATAAATCAGTGTGGTTGCCCTTTTTGCTGGCACAGGAGTTACAATATACGAGCAGTCTCTGCCACTGCTGCTGGGGTAGAGAGTCATTCCCATGGCCACCTGCCTTCTGCAGAGTTCCTCAGCATCTCATCAAGTTGCTGTAGCTCAGGAAAGAGACTAAATGGCAAACTGGGTATGGGGACTTCTCCTTTCCCTCACTTTACGACTGAAGGATTATTCTCTACATCTCTTCATAGGCTGATAAAGGCAATGAAACATGAGTCGAGACAGAAAGAGCAGAGAGAAGTTATCTAAAATAATCTATAACTAGTAAGGCTGAAAGCCCTTCCCCAGTGACAGCAGTAACACGGAGTGTTGACCAGCAGGTATCTGATGTTCCACAGAAAAAAACTGCAGCCATCAGCTAAAAACAGCTGCAAGACCCATAAGGACTCCACAGAAGAATAAGCAGGATTTGACTGGCAAACAGTTCTTGATAAAGTAACACTTTCTTCTCCATGGAAAATCATTTAATCAGTCCATGTTCATTGGCTCCATGACTGGAGTGTGACCTGTTTTTGAAAGTTTGACTCTCAAGAATAAGACAGGATGAACTCAGTTCATGGCAGAACATTAAAACCCAGGGTTTGTGCAAAATCAACCCCTTTTCATTTATTATTCATTTTCTGAGGAAAACAAAACAATGTATAGTGAAGCCAATCAGGTTCTCCATACAAATGGATGTGTAAAAATAACCCAGATTTCCTTAGGTCTAAAAACAGCCTCATCGAACATCTTGTCTGACTCCTGGTACCCAAAATACTACTGATATTGGTTCTCCTAAGGTCAGACATTTACCCTAGGCACTCATAAGGTCATGGTCTCTTTTTTATCTACACCAGTACCATGGCAAGCTCCATTCAGCTTTCCTCCCATCACTCTGCAATGCTTTATTATATAACCTTTTTTTCCCCCAACTGAAACATATTTGCTAGGAGTGAACATCTGAGTTGACTCCGTTTTATCCTATTAAAACGGCACAAATACAGATAATGATGGAAGGCTGTACAGTATAACAGGAGACATCTGAGGATGCTAGCGTTGGGTTAGTTTATTAAATTCCATTTGCTGCATGGCAACCCAGCATTCACTGGGAGAAATCAAATAACTATGTTTTCATGCTTACATCCTTCCTACAGACCATCCACTCAGAAGACTGCTTGTTAATAAATAAAATAATCCAAACTGAGCAGACAGAGCTGGTACTTCATTTGGGAGATGCAGGCCACTAGTACATATTAATCTATGAAATACCAGGTTTGATCTTCAGTATTAGTCCAGTCTTTAGGAGACTAGCCTAGAACTTCAAAGTCCTCTGTGCCACAAATTGTGTCTATATGACCTTGTGCCTCAGTGACTCAGGTCACCATTTTTAAAAGGGTTAGTTCTATTTTCTTACTTCAGAGTATATCTGCTGATATATATGTTTAAGACTTTGAGTTACTCACAATCACAATGGGGTATCAGTTAAGCCTTTAAGATACACAGATGAATAATCCTCACTGGCAAAGAAATAAATATATAAATGATTATTTGTTTTGTTTTACTCTGAAACCCATATAAAAATATATACAAAAATATACATACGTGATGAACCAGGCAATCCTGGTGCTCCTGGTAGGCCTGGTAAACCAACTCTGCCGGGAGTGCCTGGTAATCCAATCGTCGCTCTTCCAGGATCTCCTATTTCACCCTTAACACCTGGAATACCTGGAGACCCTCCAGGGCCCATTGCATCTAGACAACATGGACACAATGAGCAGCTCTCCAGCAGCAAGTACTTTCAGGTATTTTTAACATTATGAAAATTATCATTGTGACCTGAACTGCAACCATGTTAACACAGGACAATTTATAATCACATACAAAGGAGAACTTATTAATCAGAGCCACCAACTCGCTCCCACTTACACACTCCCTCAGTCTTCCAAAAACTTCACAGGGCAGCATTTAAAACCTGATGAGTTTTTCTGTTTACAGATTGCCTCTGAGCAAATCAATTTCCCTAGTAATTCCTAGTCTCTGGATCATTGCAGGCCAGGACTTCACAGATGACATTCAAGTGAAACAGAACCTTTCAAGTGAGACCTCTGATGGGACAAATGGGTCCCACCTACCCAATTTGTTTTATCTACCCAATATGTTAGTTCTATGCTGCCAGTGTAAGAAGTCATTCAAAAAAATCAAAACTAATTACTATTACTTAAAATGTTCCATTTCTAGAAAAGGTTCTGTCAATCAACTCATCCAAAATAGAAATCAAACAAATAAACAACCTTCTGTATATACTGCTGGACCAAATTTTCACACCTGAAGTCTTGAGATGGGCTGTAATCATTGTGGGACTAATCCTGCTCCCATCCAAGCTTACAAACTTGATTTCCCTGCATGTCATCCCTGCCCCGTATCTCACACACAGACTGCAAATCAGCTATCTGAAGAAGAGAGACACTAGTTCCAATAAAGAGAAACCTTCAACACATCAAGGCTGCTTCCTGAACTTTTATCAGCAACAAACACACAGAAAACAGCCTGCTAAGGACACTGTTAGCAGATGCTTTACCTTGTTCCAGGCCTGGAAACCCTGGAGCTCCTGGAAGACCTGGTAAACCATTGATTCCTTCATCTCCTGGAGGGCCAGGAATTCCTGGGGTCCCAGGATCACCTGGGGCACCTATTGGTCAAATACAGGTGAACAAGGGAAAAAACACATGACAAGTTCTGCTGACAGACAGTTCAGTCAACCATCTCAGCGGCCACTGGTCTCAGTGACAGCAAAGGCTGCAAATCCACTAGCAGTAAGCCTGTTCGTCCAAGGTAATAATGACGGGAAAACTTCCTCCTGACCTGTTAGACATTGTTTCAAACTTGACTGCATGTGAAGAAGGAAGAAGAGGAGAGGACATATAATTTGTCTCCTCATTTTTATAGCTTCAGAGGCTGTTCCCATCCAGGCCTGATTCAGTTGTAGCATTAATTAAGCTCCTTTTCTCAACAACATTATTACCACATTGAATAACAAATATTAACAGAATGACATTCAGAGTACCCATCTCCAAGAGACAAAAGGAAGCCTTTTTTTCTTAGTACAGAGAAGTAAGACACACAGATAGCCTACAGTCAGCCCCCCAGGCATTAAACATGTCATTCYGCCTGGAAACATATTCTGCAAACTGCAAATGAAAGGTTTATTGCAAACTCTGAAGTTAAATACGTCGGACCAAATGTATCTGTATGCTAACAATACAGAACTGAAAAGAAGTATAACAAGGGACGGGTTAGATCCAATTCACGGTGTGGAAAAGTGGTAAAATACAGTAATAAGAAAACTTGGATGAGAAAAAGTGCTTTAAAAATAGTTCCAAAACAAAATGAAAATGAATACCTGAAATGACTACACCTTCCCTGTCAATAACGATAGGAGGGCCTGGGGGACCGATGTCACCTAATTCACCCTGTAGAAGAAAACAGATTCACAGACCAATAGATCTTAAAGATGGCGGGGAGGGGGACGACTGCTTGTCATGAAAGCAGCTGTGTTGTGGTAGCAACGTCTGTCATCATTCACCGACATAAGCATCATTCCTTGTCTTGGTGAAGAATTCACTTTGTTCTTTGGCTATTCACAATCATCTGCAGTCATGACTATCAACTCTTCCTGTGGGATGAAACTAATGGCTGATGAACATAGTATTTGCTATTATCTATCCTCTGAATGCATCCTGTTACCTCCACAGGAAGCATGGACACGTGCATACCATGATTACTGGAGACCAATTATCATATCAGCATATTGACCCACATCAGGTAGATCATTTTTGTTTATCTTGTGGTAAAAGTGAAAGAGCTGCTACAAATACACACATTTTTGAAGCACTCATCACTGCAGTTATCTAATGCCTTTGAGCCCTGAATAACAGGAGATTTCAGGGAATTGCTGGATTCCTCCATAAACTCATTCAAGTGTAAAAAGTGAGTTGTGACAAACTGCAGTATCGTTCCTGCCTCTCACTCTAACACAGAATCAAATCCTTTGACAGAGGAATGGCAGAATCTGACTTTTGTCAAAATCCCCATCAGATTTATATTATAAAGACCATGCAGTCTGCTGAGGGAGTGATCACTTTATTGCTTCTTCCAGTAATACTGCTTTGTGCATAAACCAGGACTACTTTTTCCACGTGTTCTGCACAAAAGTGCCTGTCAGCACTTGCATTTCTCATGCCTGCCAACCATATACTGGTCTTGGTGGCAGATTACAAGTGCTTTTCACAGAGAAATACTACCCTACCATTTTGGCCAAAGATCACTCAATTTCCAGGTACCTGGAAGTCCAAGTTGCGAGATATCCAAAAACGGCTGTTGTGCATTGCATATCTTCAGAATGAGGAATATGGGGATGGGTTGGACCCATTCTTGCACATCTCCAGTATGAGGAATATGGGAATGGGTTGGACTTGTTCTTGCATATCTCTAGTATGAGGAATATGGGGATGAGTTGGACCCATTCTTTTCAGACTTGTTAATACTTGTAAAGCTGTGATCCAAGACTTCAGGTAGCCTCAGCAAATCTCTTCCACATCCACGTAGTTCCATCTAATACTGCCTTACCTCTCCAGGAAATACGGCATTGGAGTAAGGATAAAGGAGACAGGAGAGACTACATATACAATTATAAGTCATGAAGTTACATGACTGAATGTTGCAAAGATATTAAAATATCTGAGTGTTCACAATTCAGCAACCATTCATGTTCATCCCTACCAATACAGCAAATGAGGAAGCAAAACGCACCAAAAATTACTATGATACAGAGGTTAAAAAAAGAGATTTGATTGGAGCAATGACACTTATATGCAAATGTCATTTAAAAAGCAGTGCTTTAGTATTTCCATATGAGAAGTTACCTTCGTGCCTTCCACTCCATCATGTCCAGGGTAGCCTGGAATACCGGGATGACCCTGCAAAGTCACATGTGGGAGCATTGTTACACAGTGAAACAATAGGACAGTGGTGTTATTTGTTAGCTGAGACATCTGCAGTGCCTGGACTTGAATTCCAGACCCAATCCATTGTCCTATGAAACATCTGCCGAAGAAATAAAGAAAGAGAAAACTTACGGCATAAATTTGTCAGTACTCTTTTAGTCTGCAAAATACCTGAGGTCCTTTAGGCCTCCTTGTGCTGTAAAGATAGTGAGAACTTGTGAGCAGGCATAAGGGCACACACTTCAGGAGGGCACCTTGGAGCTCTCAGAACCACAGATGTTTGAGGAGTGAGGAATTTAGTGTGTCATTTTCCTTGTCCCTCAAACTTTCCCCTCCATTCTGTTCCCCCTCCAACAAAACACTGGCACCCAAACATTCAAAATGATGCTGTGAGATCCATCTCTCCAGCTACTCATTTTCTCAGTAGCATTCCCAGGGCCACCAAAAAGCCCTTCTGAGTGTGTGACTGGAAATCCACACAGAACTGATCTGTTGCTCTCTATTGAGCAATACATTGAACCGATTGTACGGACTGTAAGAGCCACTGTCACTGCAGACAAAACAAGATATTCCAAGAGCTTTGGAGCAGGAAGCCTTAATTTTAAACCTTGTGATTCTGAATTCTTGGATAGCTGTAGGCCCTAATACAGCCTATACATAGTATTGTTCAGAAACTTGACATAAATGACTCATTTTTATCATATAATTTTAACATACAGATATGAATTAGAGTATATTGATGATATGATCACCTACAGTGTATTGTGAAAAAGACACCCATCATAAAACAAGTTATATGAGAAAGCAACTGAATTCCAGGCTGTCAGCATTATGGAAAGGCAAATAAAAATTATGGGGCTGAAGGCTGTTTTTCTGAACAACTTGCACTGCTGCATCTGCAAGTGAAAGTGTTTTAACAAGTGTTCAGCCACTTGATCACCTGGCTTTTACCACTTGGTGCACTACATAAAGGCAGCCCCAAAAGGGGAAAAGTGAGAAAGCTGATTGTTCCACGAGGGAATGTACAATTTCCCATCTGCAGATGTGGTCCTCTGAGCATGTAGGGATAACTGGAAAAACTCAGAGTTAAAGGGAACTAGAATTTTATGCACTTTCTAGCTAGCTTTCACTAGTTTTACAGGGCAGATGTATTCGTCCACCAGAGGAGAACTTGGAATCACTAGGTAAATAAGTCAGTAGATCTTAAGTAGTTAGATGGCTTCTGTAATTGTTAGTAGTACAGTCATAATTAAAAGAGCATTTTACCTTTCTCCCTGGAATCCCATCAGATCCATCCATTCCCAACAGTCCCTAAAATAGAAAAAAATATTTTTTATTACTTAACTTTCAGAGGCTCCATCTCAGTCTGTTCTTATTTTATCAGGCTCCAAAGAGTGAAAAGGTAGAACTTTCAAAAGGAGAAGCTACCGCTGATTTTATATATCATACAAATACTAGCAATCATCATTGAAAGAATTCAGCAGAGTAACTGATAAAACACCTCATATCTTCTTTAGTCATAGTCTGGCTAATCAAGCATTTCAAGTTAAGTAAGTCTTGGTGTGTTATCTTACCGGAAAGTTAGGTAGGTAGTTTGTAACTGTAAAGCCACGAAACTAAAGAGCAGACAAATACTTTCTATCTTGACAATTTGCTGTGCATATGCAAAACAGAATGCCTTGGTCTCCCTGTTGTATATGAGCATCAGGTCTCTGCAGAGTCATGGTGGTCTGAAGAATCTCTCCATGATCGGTGCGTGATTGAGCATGCTGTTAACTCCCACCCTCACTGTCCAGTTGGTCCATATTGCCAGCTTGCTTGTTTCTTTTCCAAATACCTACCCGTGTTTTCTTCTGGCCGGTTCTGGCAGTGGGTAAGAGCTCCCTAAAAGCTCCTGAAAAGCCCTCCTACTATCTTTATTTGGATTGCCTACAAACTTTCTTTTCTGTGAAGCCTTCAAAAAACCTGGAAAAATACAAGCCCTGCAGTATCAAGACTCTACTAATTATTTCTGTATGATTTTCTTGGACTGACTTGTCTGTATTCATCTTTCATCTCACCTTTAGTCTGAGCCTTTTACTGAGGTAAGAACGATCTGTCGGTTCTGTTGCTGTGTGGCACCAGCTACTATGGGGCCAAATCCTATGGCTGGTGTACCTACATGCCTTGGGAAGGCTTCCATTGATGAAAATTCCACTTCATGCAACTATTTTGAGAACATGGATTTAAGGACTTTGTAAAGATACCTACCCTGCCACCTGGCAAGCCAGGGACACCCTTTTCTCCTTTTTCTCCAACATCTCCAAAACCCTGAGGAAAAAAAATCAACATTAAATCCATGATCAGTCTGGAACTGAACAGTACAGCCCTAAGACAGGATGAGCACAAACACACGTGTTAGTGTAAACAGCACAGTAGAGACATAAGGGAACTGACCGATTCCACTGGACCTCTTTCTCCCCAGAGAGAAAATCTATCTCAAAGAGAGCTGTTAGTATATGTAGTACATTGTCTTCCCCATTCCCCATAACTCCCATCATTTAGAGCACAGTACAATGCAAGTGACTCCCTGCTATAAATAGCAAAGTCCTGCCACTGCCACTCTGTATCACATTCCCCATTTAAAAGTGATTTCAAATCTTATCTCTTAACAGCAGCAGCTCAATGCAGGGCTCAAAGCACCCCTTTTCATTTCCAAAGCCTAAGAATGACATGAAAACAACATTTTCACACTCTACATTTGGAAATGTTTGGTGATTTTCCCAGTCAGCAAGAAGTATCAAATCCAGAGATAGAACACCAGGCTTTAATTTCAGTGAGAGATACAGCAGTTAAGCAATTTTCAGGCTTCAATCTTGAAATATCTAATGCTTGTGGTTAAGTTCACACATATGTTCAAACCCACCAGCCTCAATGGGCCTCTTGTGATGCATAAAGCTAAACATGCGCATAATGGAATATGCCCAGAAAGACTAATAAACAAACTATGCTTCACATACAGGTTTTTCTTGCACGCCATTCTACTGAGCACATCTGTATATTGAAGAAATCAGTAAACAATTTATCTTATTGGTCAAAAGTTCCACAAAATATTTACTCCATAAACTCATTTAAAGAACCTGTGTTTACAAAGGTTATAAGCTGGGAAATAGCTCCCTGGAATCCAGAGATAAACTGCTGTTATTCAAACTGCTGTTATTCTTAATGCATACAGGGAAGATGCTACACATTCCTGAGTCTATGAGTACTAATGTTAACCAGTCCATTTTAAAATTGTGTGTATATTTAAAATTGTGTGTAGAAGACAGAGAGACAGATATGCATGTGCATTACAACTTCAAAGAAAATAAGTAGTAGTATGTTTCAACATACTTAGGGGAAAAAATAGGATTTTTTAAATATATGAAGCTCACTATGGGAAATCAAGGAACACTGCCATCAAGCGGCTATGTAAAGGTTATGTCTAATTGCAGGTTTTCTCTGCAAACTGCAGATTAAATGTACTGAAATGACTCTTGCTTTGTAACAATTGCTGCAGGACAGCAGTACCTTCTTTGTGTCTCCAGGACAAAGGACAACAAATTATATACTCAGGGAGAAATCCTGGAGATTTTTGTATCAGATTTTAAAAGTACTTTGGTGCCTAAAAGTTCCTGTAAACATTCTGTGAACTATCCAAAAGCTGTCAAAGCATCTAGTCTTTACTAGGCAAATATTAAAAACTCTCCTCCATCCTCACCGGCAGGCCAGGCAAACCTTCTTCTCCAGGGAATCCTTGAGGGCCTGGCTCACCCTGCCAAGGGGAAGAGGTAAACACAATAAATCACTGTACCCATAAAAGCAACATTTGCCCCAAACACCCATCATGATCCTGACTCCTAAAGCAAGGTCCTGTGATTTATTCAGCAACACATATACTTGATTTGTGTCTTGTCACATGCCAGATATAGTGTCTCAGCACAAAGCTAGTGCGTGCAACAGATTGTTTGTGGCCACGTCCCATGGCTTCACAGACTGCTAGGTGGGAACTGTTGTTCAACTGTCCCCCATTGCTAGAAGGCAAATCAGAAGCATTTCACATCCTCACCTAGGGAATCTGAACGTGCACAGCACTTCATGGAAAGCAGAAAAATAAAACATGATGAGATAACATCATGTATTCACAATCCTGCTTACATGGTCAAGAGCAAGCCAAAAGGAAAGGCGCTAAAGTTTGAGTCTAAGCTCACACTAATATAACTCCACCAAGTATGACAGTGTCTGTCATGACTAATGTAGGGGTCTAGGCAAGCTCGGACTCAGCTCTCAAACTAGCCTGTCTAGGTCCCAGATTAATTCAGTAAGTCTAAATTTCAGGTGTGTAGAGAATCAAGATCCATACAGTTTTTACAGAAATACTGATAAGCTAAATATGTATCTCCACAAAAGCCTGGACAACACAATAAAGGAGACAAATCTGATTATTTCTGAGTAGTATGTATCACAGCAAGAACAAAAGAGCTGAAGCTTTGCTTTTTCTTATTTATTTTTCCAAAAGGATTAGGTTTTCTGCTTGGATTCACACAGTTTCACAGTTCACAGGTTAAACATAAAACGAACTACAGCTCATTCATTTTTACGAGTAAAGATTAAAATATTTAAATGGCTTTAAGATTCCTCCTTCCAAGAGTGCTCTACACCAATCTGAGCTAAGAATATTTTTATTCAAAAGCTGTCTGGCCATTTAAGCTAGTGCAGAAAATGACTATGATTTGGGAATATAACAGTTCTCACTGCTCAGCAACTTCATTCAGCCTTTGTAGCAAGGGGAGGGGGAGAGTTTGTAAACTGAATTTACAGACCTTTTCTCCTTGCTTCCCTTTTGGGAATCCCATGAATTCGAGTATTCCAGTGGATGGTGGGGGACCTGGAGGGCCAGGCAGTCCTACATCACCCTGCAAGCAAAAGAAGAAGCTCTTAACATAGACAGACCATGTTTGCTTTCCTATGAAAGTTGCTTCTGATTCAGAAAATTGCCACTCTAATTATACCCTGCATATGTTACATCTGTGTGTCTGAAGGCTGGCATAGGAATTTGGCCATGAAAATCAAAAGGCTCAGACTGAAAATTAAGATGAACAAAATGCATTAAACCTGTTTAAGAGGAGTTGTGGAGATAAAACATAGAAGAAAAAAAAGGGTCAGTTTTTGAATCAACAGAAAAACTCTGAAAACAAAGAAAACTCCAGAAAAAACTTTGTGGCAAAAGTTTGAGGCAAGAGACAGCTAGAAAGATATGAACATAATTGACATAAAATATCAAGAAATAATTAATGCTAGATGATGTCTCAAAAGAGGCAGGAAAATGTCCTGGCTTATAGCAAGTTCCTCTCCTTCATTACAAATGGAATGTGTAGAATGCTGAGAATTGATTTTAATAGCAGCAGATTCAAGCTCCAAACTGAGAACTCCGAGAAGTCCCACTATGCCAGTGTAAATCCTCACACAGACTGCAGGACACCTGTTTAGGACAGTGAGACTATAAAATTGCATGTCAGTTGACCCAAAGAGTATTCTGAAAGCCAAACAGAGTAAGTCAGTAGAAAAATGTAATACAAGAGGTAAGGGGCAAAAGAAACTGAAAGACAGAGATCTAAAAGAAGTCAAAGGACCTTACATCTGGACAGACATGAGAACACTAAGCTGTAGTGAGATTTTTTTTCCCCCTTCATCCAGGAAAAACTCCCATCCCTTTCTTTGTATAACAACAGATAAGGAACCAGCAAAAATCTTCAGTATTTGGACTGTCATTCAGTCCAAAAGCAGAAAAGAAGAAGAAAATGCTAGAATTAGGCCATCTTCCAGGGGGGTCTAGCTATGATGGAACACTATCTAGAATACATATGTAGAACTGCGGAGTATTATTTCACACCATTTCTATAACAGAACAGGTTTCACCTACCTTTTCTCCTTTCTCTCCTTGAAAGCCTAATCCCATGTTACCCTAGGGGAAAAAACAGTGATGAACAAACAACCACAACAACAGCACTACTATCATCTAGGGCCACAACCCTGACAGAAAAAAAAATCAGGTGTGGAAAGGCAAAAGAAAAAGTAGGTACTTACTTTTGGACCTGGTGGTCCAGGGGGACCCACTGGACCCTAAGTGTGAACAAGATCAAGATTTTATTTCTTTTGATTTAAGTAGGATGCACTATAGGAGCAATGTTTGGATCTGCAACGATAGCTGAACTCTCATCTCCTGTCCCCAAAGCAAAGCAAGTGATACACTTTAAGTGTATCTTTAAGTCTTCACAACTATGATAGACAGCATGCCCCTTTGGCACTGAGGTTAATTAAAAGCAAACCTCAATTTAAATGCAACAAACATTTCAAAGTAGGTCTTTTTTACCTCTGCCCAGTGGAAACTCTCTTCTAGTATCCTGAAAAAGCAACTCGTCAGCAAGTTTCATGATGACAAAGGCTTCAAACATGCAGAGGTCAGCATATCCCCTTTAGTCCTGAGACTAGGAAGTGCTCAGAATAGTGAAGCCAAGTGTTTCTGGGATGGCATGTTAGGGCCTTGCTGCAGTTCTCATTCATAACTGCTGCTCTGACCACCACTCCGGAAAGGGACTTTCACTCTTGTGACCAGCTCAAAATTCTGAGTTCAAGTATTCTACATTTGAAGTCAACTGTGCACAAACTTTTTAGACGCACACACACTTTTGCTCCTTGTCGTGACATAAATATAGGCAAGGATGGAAAATCACCAACATTTTGAACTGTTTTATCAACAAGTGCAACAGTCTCTTACCTGCAAACCTGGCAAACCTATAGGGCCTACAGAACCTGCTGGACCTGGAAAACCTTTTGGGCCCTGTAAGAAGAAGTTTTATATTTCAACCTTTTTTGTCACATTTTCTCAGTCAGTAGTCAGTGTTCTCATCTGCACTCCACTGGTTCCTAATCTCAGTTAAATTCAATATTCAAGAATCCCCCCCAAATTTTTTCATGTCAAGTATACCAAATCAAAATCAATTTTGTTCACTTGAGAGGTTCACGTGAGGTAGCAAGTATCTGGGACAAGCTGTTGAGTACTTTTCTACCCACTGGCTTCAAAAGGAGTTGTGAAGGTACTGAGCATCTTAAGAGACTCAATACTTAGAAAGCCACTGAATCAGTATACTAGACTCTTCCTTCCAAAAATCGTTGGAGGTAACACAACAACAAGGCTAAGAGATTTTCTCTAGTTTATATTTTTGTAAAGATTTTTTTGCATAATATAAATTTGTCAGGGACAAAATTCCAGCTGACAACGTCCCTTCAAATGCCTCAATGACTGGAAAGCAATTGCAAAGAACACAGAACTACAGAATGTGCAGGGCTCACCTCATCAAATCCCAGACAAAGAGAAATTGAGTTTCAGAAAACATAAATAATACCCCCTGATTATGTATGCCAATTGAAATTCTATAGTAATCTATTTGATATTATTGGATTTATTTTGAAAGACAAAGTTACAGAGATCAATGGTAGAAGGGAGATTGATTTTAAAAGGGAAAAGAGAATAGGTACTAGCAAATTTCCTCTACCATAATTTAGATCCACTCATACTGCTGGAAAACTTGGATTTACTCACGCTAGTGGTATCATATGTGTAAATAAATGACCTTCTAAATTGAAAGGTGTCCTTGAGAATCAATACAAGCAAATAATTTACACAATTCAAGTGACCAGAAAAATTACCTACTTAATGTAATATTCCTTAAAATCATTATTCTCCCAATTAAATAACTTACAGAAATTCCATCCAACCCAGGAAGACCATTTTCTCCCTAAAAATCACAAATACCTTGGTGAAAAATACACATTATTGTAACAAAATATAAATGACATTAAGATTTTTATAAATAAAACAACTTGCTCTTTGTTAATATTAGATCAAGTGTACAGGGGGAAATATTTTGACACCTGTCCTTCCATATTTAAAATGGGCAATAGAGAGATTCTAAAACTCTGGAGAAATGACAACCATATTATTTATGGGTAACAAGAGAAACTTTTGTGGCATGACAAAAAATTACATTCATTGCAAAGACACTGTAAAACACACTGTAAAAACTTTCATGACAAAAACATTGTAAAACAAGTGAAAACACATCATTATCATTTCAGATGATCTGTATTTTCCATAAATACCTAAGTCAATAAATAAAGATCTATTTAACTTTTACTAACTTACATGAATGTATATAATGTGGGTAGACTTTTAAGAAAGTTCATAATTTTGACCAAAAACTCAGTGTGTGGGGACTTAAAGCACAGAAAAAAATCTTAAAATTCTCAACATTTAATAAAGCATGAGGCTGCCAAATACACCACAAGAGGTACTGAATCCTTTATAATTTTATCCCAAATCTAGTACTTCTTGCAAAAATCAAAACCATTATAAGTTGTTGAATGTTTACTGCAAGCAATAAGGAACTAAATCTTTTACATCAGAATATTCAAGAACACAATCATTGTTCTGAACAGTAAACTGAGACCATCTTTCCATAGTTTGTATCATCTGTATAGGAAATAAAATTACAGACATGATACAGAAATTTCAGTGTAAGTTCCTTATTAAACAAAGAGAGTAAAATCTTGACTTCACCGTAGTAAATGATGGAACACTAAGGGTGGGATATGATGTTTAAATCTAGAATATAACTGATTATTTACTAGTACATCCCAGTACAAAAACCACCAGGAGGCATCTGGGATCTCACAGTAGCAGAAATCTTAGCAAGCACTTGAGAGTTTACTGGGCTGTTATTTCAACAGGCTTAGCATGTGTCAGGATGCCAGCTACAGGAAAGCTCTGAGTGTACCTGAAGGCCCCTCCTTTGCTACATCTGCCTCTAGAAACACGTACGCTACTTCACACAAGACAGGACAAGCTTGCAAGAAATTCCTTACATCCACTGTGTGACACTGACAAGGGAATGGTGCTGCTTCTCCAGGGACAGATGAAGGACTAGCAACTATATGCTAAACAGCAACGTGATGAGCTATGTCCCATGCATACTTGCATCCCACTACGGGATGAACAAGATGTGTTGGTGCTGCAAGAACTAAGCAATTCCAAGTTCTGAAAGTATTTTGTGCTGTCGTTAATGAAGTTATAGCCTTTTTCACAGCTCTGCATTCAGACATAGCCGGGCTATCCACACCTGAGCAACCTGACCTGCAGCATCAGCCCTGCAACTTCCACACTGCAGGACTAAAGTGTTTTCTTGTGAGGTATTTTCCCCTATGTCATGACAAGTCTTACCTTCATTCCTTTAAGGCTGCTTTGGGCAAAAAAAGGTTCTCCTTTAAGACCTTTGGGACCTGGACGACCCTGTTAAAAAATAAATGTTAAAAATAAATTTCTGGAAAAAATACAGATTCCATTTGGAAAGAAATCATATTCAGCATAATGAACAAGGTGGTCTAACAGCTCCAGTAAGCTGCAAAAGTACTACTGCAGCTTTGTCAAAGGAGCTGTGGTATTATGAGAACTTAAGACTTCCTATGGCTTTGGAAAAACAAGGTTCTGCAAATATTTTCTCTAGTATTTTCCTGTTTACATTAGATTTCCCTTTTATTTCAGGGCATCAAAAACTTTTAAGATCCTATCTGAATCTGTTTGATATGGTGTAACCCCTTCTGTTCACGTACATCTCTCTTTTGTAACACTGTAAATAACTGAATTTTATTTAGAGGAATATTCAAGGGGAAAACAAACTGGTAGACTGCATGAATCTTCTGAAAAAGCTGCCACTATAATTCTAGATCTACCCAGTTTATTTTAATCTTAATCATCCCATGCAATTTATCTGGGGTGATTTCATTTAATTGCCAATTTAATTTGAGAGTGGTTAGCTGATCTAAGCAGCTTTCCTTGCCAAAAATGCAATCCTACAAGCAATACAAAACAGAAGTTTGAGCAGTAGGTATGACTAAACCAGTTACTTTGGAAAGCAGTACTTAAATTTGATCTTGTTGCTGAGGTATTTTCAACATCATATGAACTTCAAGTCTGGACAACATATAAAGACTTTTCAGTATAGTTTAAAAAGCTGAAACAAATGGCATTACTCATATCTGCCAGCTGTACTTTCTTCTTCATGTAGTTGCAAAAGATCTGTATATATGCAAAGGAGTTCCACTGCCTGTAGGATTAGTCATGTGACTTGTAAGATCAGGCTTCAGATGTGAACAACCAAATATTTTCTGCTTTTGCTAGAAGACTGCAAAAGTAACCCCATACTTCTATAAAAGGGTATAATTCTCAAAAGTATTTAAGAATGGAGCTCTCATAACTAATCCCACCCACTTAAAACAGGGTGTACAGTGTGAGCTAGCTACCTTCACATCCTCTGTAAGCGAATGGAGAAAAACTGGTATCTCCAAAGATCAGTTCATTCTGTAAGGTAGACGGGGAGAAGAGCTCTTGCAAGTGCCGCTCTGTGCGCACAGGGAGTCTGGATGAACAGACCAGACAGCTAACTTTTAGGTGTCCAGGGCACATCAGATAAATCCCCAATCTGGCAGGTTGGAAGTACTTTTGAAAGCAAAACACCGAGAGGCATCTAAACTAAATCTAAACTAAATCCCAATGACACTCATTGAGACTGAAGCTTTGGGCTATCTTGAGACCTGAAAGAAGGCATTCAATATTTGATGCATAGCCTTGAGCCTGTGACAATGTGTTTTTCTGAATCAGCATCCACTAACTTGAAAGGTGCCGGGTGCCACTTTATGATCCTTAAAGACTTTATCATGGTCGCTTCTTAGTTAGCTTGAATATTGCCAGTGACAATGGCATATTTTGATGCGGCAACATACTGACTTGATATGACCTTCATTTTATCCTCGGAGGTTAATATTTACGCAGTGAATCAGAGTGGAATTTCAGTGAGAAAATGATACTGAGTTCTAACAACGCTAATAACCTTGTGGTTATTAGGGTTCTTCCCAAGTACTTGGGAGTTACTTTTCCACCAATGGCAAGAAAAGCAACTCCTGGCTCAGTGACTACAAAACACTGTATTCGCCTCGGGACATACAGGCAGCCCAGGTATGCCGGGAAACCCATCTGATCCAGAAACACCAGGACTCCCAATGGTACCATTGCAGCCATCGACGCCAGGCAGACCTCTGGGTCCAGGCTGGCCAGGGTGACCCTGTGTAAAAGGGAAAAAGACAGTATGACTGACTGGAGGCATTTTGTTAGTAGTACTGTCCCCCAGAAAGCTGACACCTTCCAAAGGGCAACGAAAAACAAAGGAAACAGAACTCCCCCTCAAGTGTGGTGTGTGGCGCACTGCAGTAAAACTAGCTTCTTCAGCCAGCATTGTTTATCCTCCCTGAAGTCTAAATCCTAAAACATCGGCTGGATTCATTTAATTATCTTTTTCTCCAAGGGATAATTTTATGAAGTACATACCTTGTGCATGAGCAGGTCCTGAAAGGGCAATACTCATTCCACAGCAGTCTGAGCTATACAGCATATGACACAGTGTAAAACAGCATGCAAGGGTGCAAGCCCCCAGACACCGTTAATGGAAGTTGCTCATGTAAAAACAAGAGAGGGGCAGGCTTAACACTACTGAACATTTATTACACCAATCTAGTCAATGTTTCAGTGACTTCTCTTCCTCTCCAGTGTGGATTCTTTCCTTTAATAGTTCAACAGATGTCACAGCTCCAGCACCAGGCTGTTCAAGCAAAACAACTTTTCTCTTTATGTTAAACTTACCTTAAAACCTTAGGCAAAGCAACTGGGAGAAGGAGCTAATTAAAATAACTGCCTTTAAAAAATATACATGTGTAATGTTCAATTAATAATCAAACAGAGTAGGAAAGAATTGTACCTAATTCTGATTTCACATCCATTTTGCCCTGCCTTGCCTCTACTAACTCCACTGGAGTTTATTCTGTATTATACTGGTGTGAAGAAGATCAAAGTTTGAGCATTGAGTTACTTTTTTTTCAGTAACATATGGGTATGTGCAGGCAAAACACAGAAAGGCAGAACTGTCAATCATACTACCTGGCTATTAAGCTTCTCTTTATTCTATCCTCCTTTCCACAGAAATAAGCTTTGTGGCACTCAAAGGCAGTATTTTGTGGCAGGAAGAGCAATGAAATTTATGGACATAGTATCAGTAACTGACAGTTTTTCTCCTCTTCACACCCTGATCTTGAATCATTCCAGAAGTACTTTTGTTTGATCCCAAAGTTTCATCTTTATGATAAGGTATTAAACAAGTTATGACTCATACTACGAAAGTAAAAAATAAACAAGGATAAAATGGGGATAAAGCAGAACGTTAGCAGTCCTTCATGCCTGACACTTAAATCAGATTTGTGCTGCTAAAGGTCTTCTCCGTCTGAGCCAATAGCATATGCTCTGACCAAATCCAATGAGAACTTTGCAGTAATGTAAAGCCTTTTATCTAAGGATCTTAAAATGCTTTGTAAATATGTGAGAATGCTACAATCTTCATTTCATGGATGAGAAGCTGGGGGCACAAAGTAGTAGAGTGACTTGCCCAAGGTTGCAGAGCAACTTAGGCCATAATTGTATAAACACTCAAACTGATCAGCAGTCTCAGCAGCTGCCAGAAGGGCCATCTCATGCTCCTGGCTGCTCACATCTGCCCCTTCCCTGTGCTGGCACAAGCACAGGCAGAACAGGCAAGTCAAATCAGGAAACCAGCACAGCTGAGAACTAACTGTTTTGTTTCTCACTGGGGTTAGTTTTCAGTCAGACCAGTTCCTTAGTCCAGCTCATTTGACAACCACATGGCAGGTTATGCCAATAAAATAGAGATAAGGGGAGAAAGCCCAGATCTGCACCAGACAAAAGTGTGTCTTTCAGATGAGCTTAAGTCAATAAGGTGCAAATTAAACCACTGAAAAGTAGGTCTGTACCTCAGTGTTAAAGTAGTTCATCCAGACACGTACAAATTTGAGATTAAACAAGGCCTCAGGACATTGAGTGACATCATCCCAAAGCATTAGCATTGGGCACGACTGCTTACATAGCAGCAGTTGCCAGGGTAATTAAAGTCCATTGTGAAAATACTCACATGTGGTGTGCAAGCAGGCACTTGCCAGGTCCAGGTAAGTGATACGTGGAGGTTGAAGCAGCAATTTATTGCCACTTGTCTTTGTCTCCTAGAAATTATTTCATTCGGTTCCCAAAGCTGGAACAAATCAGCAGCAACCCACCCTCCCCCATGGTGTGGTACATCACAGCAGAGAGCAGCAAGCATCCGATGGGACAGGCCAACAGTGACAGCAGATGGAGGCCAGAGTGGTCAATGTCAATCAAGTCATTCACTTAGTTTAGGGCACCAACAAAAACAGAAGCCATGTGGAACAAGGCATTTGGTTACAAGGTAAGGTGACCAGCTGAACGGCCAACATCTGTCCCTCCAAGCTAGACAACAGGGAGCCAAGCTGCTGAGTCTCCAGCGCTGGCCAAGAGCCAGCTCACAGCAGGCAGCTGGTGGTGGGCCTCATGTCTCAGGAAAGGCTCTGGGTGAGATCTCTTAACTCTTTGCCCAAAACGGCCTCTAAGTGGCCCAGAGGATTTTGATATCCTCTCACTGTGTGAGGGGGACACTGAGCTCACAAGGAGGGGTATAACTTATGCCGACCACAGCTATCTCTTATCTATATTAAATACATCTGTGGCCCTGTCTCTTAAACCCATGACATCCATGCCTGTGGTTCTGAGTCAAAGCATGACATAGACACAAACGCACACACAAACACATACACATTACATATGCTGTCTCTTTCGCTTTGGGAAAAAACACAGGATTTCCTACTTTCTGGCTAATCTGCAATCAGAATTTATGATGTTTTGTTTTAAGGGCCTTATCTGAGAAGATACTGAGCACCCACAGCTGACTTCTTTGAGAGCTGCAACGTCTGGCTTTAATGAAGCTTTTCCCTAGGGATTTAAAACACTTATTGAAAGAGCTGTTTTGATTTGAAAAACGGTGGTTAATAGTTTCACTGCTCTCACCTCCTCTAATTCCTGTTTTGGCAGATGTGCCAATTCAGCACAAGCAGCTCAACTGACTAAGGTAGAAGATTTTTACAGTCTTTACTTATGACAGGGCAGAATGGTTAGTTTATAGACCTGAGCTAAAACACAGGCTTGAGAGATCACTTGCGCTCTCTGTCCTTACAAAAGGAGACATTCCCTGGGAGACAGCTATGGAAACTTGAACTGCTCAGTTAGACCCTTGTTTTATCTGATTCTTGCTCATACACCAACACTGTGACCCTGAGGGGCCTCTTTTCTAAATCAAAAAGGTTTAGCACAAAGGTGATCCCAACAGGAGAGATCAACAAATATTTACAAACAGGGAAACAAATGCAATCAAGGGTGAACACAAAACTAATTTCATAAGCAGTTTCATGCATTGGTACAGCAACGGGGCCATTTTACGGCCATTGCCAAGTGCCTGCATTTTCTCTGGAAGGGCCATAAAATAGAGAACTTAGTCTCTCCATGCAGCGTTAGGTTTCGTGGTATGGACAAGAGCTCACATCTCATAGAAATACTTCCTTCTAGAATGCCTTGAACAGTTAATGAAACCTATATACATCTCCTATCTCCACTTCCAGCCTTTGCCAGAGGTGTGCTTGAATGTTGTCCTTTGGGAAAAAATAAACTTCCTGAACAGGGCTAAGGATTTGAGGGTCTCTTCTACAGCATGACGCAGATGGGTGAGCAATAAACACATGCTGCTGCTGTATTTACTAGGTCAAAGGGATTTGTTAGGCCAGCTGCAACAACATGATTTACTTGCCACCAGCATTCCCCAGGGGAACTCTGTGGTACACCACTTCCCATAAGGTCAATAGTGGGATTCCCCTCTGAATCATGGCCTTGCAGCCTTTTGGCCATGAATAAAATATACCTGCCCACACTAACCTGTATGCTCCAAAGACTCTCTCTTCATAGTGGGATGCTAATTACTGTGCAGAGATAGCAATATATTTTTACTTATTTCTTACATGTACCAGCATACATGAGCTTTATCTCCTTTGCTCGGCATTTCGCACATCCATATAATGTCTGTATGCTTATATACATTTCATGCCCAACCTAAGCTACTCTCTATCCTGAAATGCAACTAGCAAATGTACAAACATTTTCTCAAGCAGTGGTGTTTGCTATTTTCACCCCGAAATGGAGATATTTATCACAATGTCTGGAATGAAAACAGTATGCATTAGTTTGCCTTTCCCGCAGTTCTGACACAGGAGAGCCATGGTGGCAAGCATTTTGCTGTTCACAAGCAGCAAAATCTACCTCCTTCCCACTTGCCCACCTRCAGAATACCGTAAAGCAGACAGAGCAGATCTGTATGTGCTGGAGGCTTTGTACCCTTTCCTCCACCTCCCCCCTACTCTCTCCTTGGAAGGCCTCTCACTGCCAACTACCTGGCAGCGACTGTTGCCATATCTCTCCCCCCACTTATTGTTGGGAATCCCCTTTCTCCAGAGCCTCATCTGCAAAAACACCCTGAGAACAGCATGTTCCCAGAATGTGTTCAATTAAATTAAGTGTTATGGGAACAGCTTGTTCTCTTCAGAGCTGGAGAGCTGGCTGGTGGGAAAAGGAAGAAAAAAATAGCAGCAAGGGAGTAGAGCAGGAGAGAAAACAGGCAAGGATGAGAGGAGGGGAGAGAAGGACAGGGGCCAGGAAGGAACTGGAATTGAGCAAACCCATTCACAGGGCCAACTGTGCATTTTCAGCCAATCTATCAAAACAATTCAGTTTCTGATAAAAGAAGTCAGAAAACATTGCTCTGCTCTTGGAGTTTTTGATCAGCTGAGGAGGAAGGGAAGATGGAAAAGAGCATGAGCATGGACAGAAGGCAAAAAGATACAGAAGATGGAAAAATGCCATAAAGAAACAAAAAAGAATTCTGATACAAGAAGGAGGAAGTGGAATGAGCTAAAAAGTGTAAAGGGAGCAAGGAAGTTTGGGGCAACCTCTAAAGCAGCTTCAGCTAAACTTCCCTTGAAGTGAAGTGACCAGAAGACATCTTTGCAAGGATCACTGGGGAAAAGCAAAGCAAATGGAGCCGGTCAAAATACTCTGGGCACATAATTTTTGGTACGGTATAGAAAGCAACTGTCACTACAACTTTCAAGTTCTAAAGAAAGAAACAGACAAGCAAAACAAAAAAAATCCTGATCAGGTAAAGTAGTTAGCTAGCACTAGCATCTGGAAAATGCTGCAATTATCTCTTTCCTACCTTAGACTTCTGAAAGGCTGAGATCTAAACAGAACTAATTAGTCCTAGTAGGGAAGCAGGGAGTCTCTGGAGGGCGTCAGCTTTATTCACTGTTTTCTTTCACACCATAGGAAAAGAAGACTGAGGGAGACCTGATAACAGTTATCACATAGAAGAAGGCTGCCACAGAGAAAAAGGGAATAATTTGCTCTCTGTGTCCATAATGAGTAAGATAAGCATTAACAGGCTTAAATTGAGGAAAGAAAGATTCATGCTAGACATTAGGAAAACTTCTGTCATTACAAGGTTCTAAGAATAGGTTATGTGAACATACATACATTAAAAGTGGCCTGCAACACAGCAGACCCTGTCTGTTTAATTGACTGACCTCCCAGTTCCTTAAGTCTATGATTTTATGATAAGGTGTTTTCTAGACAGAATCCCGGAAGAAAATGTTATCAAAGACGCAGCAGATCCCCATGTAACTCAGCCTTACTTCCTGATGCTTCTCAGCTTCCTGTCATCCCATAACAGGGTCCCAACCTGCTACAAAACAACATGAGGCCACCAGGTAGATTAATGAAAATTGCCATTTCCCTCCAGAGAAGAGCAAGCACTTTGCAAGACACATTTTACATGTGCTGGCACAGTCTCATTGTGCCTACATGCTTTTGGTTGTGACTAAAATTCTGGTGACTGATACTCATATATTTACATAGGCAAACTCACTGGGATCCCGTTGATGCCTTGAAATCCAGGAACTCCCATTGGGCCCTGAAGAAAGAAAGAATATACATTATATTTCATTTTATCAATCTGCATATTTCAGTTATCTGTGAGATACTTTTTACACCAACACTTGCTGTCTTGGACTTAAACTATGAAAGAGCAAACAAGAGCAAACTATCTTATGCAGATTCTCTCTAAACTCAGGGGTCAGTGAAGATAGGAACTGAGCATCTGAGCTGGACTGAATGCCAAATGAGTGTTTCAGGAATGTTTTCATCAGGCAATATAAAGAAAAAATATAATCTCCTGCTGCACATCTGGGGAAAACAAGATGCCAGGAAAATAATCTAGTATAAGCTTAACTCCCAGTGTCACACCTGGTCATCCAAGAGTTTCAACTATTCTTACAGGTTTTCTGTCCATTCCTAGATACCACCACCCGGAAATATGGAGGCCAGCTCCAGACTACCGTTGGCTGGGATGCAAATGAATACTGCTTTGTTGGTTCTATTGTTCTGCTGTAAATAAAAGCAGAACAGGCCATGTGAGCAGAACACCCAGCTTAAACTATAGCTATTGCTTTGGAAAGGTGAAGTATATTGCCTCCCTGAGAGATAAGGATGTAGAACCTTACTGCATGTTGGTATTGCATACGCATCCATTTCAATATATAGAAACAGCAATTCTGGAGTAGATAAAGGATTCCTTCAGTGCAAGGAAACTGGTTCCAACACTGCCCTATTATTTTATTATTTCAATTACAGGTGCAAAATCAGCAATGCTTGCAGCAAGAAGAAAAAGTCTCCACAACGGCAAATTTGTTTCTAATTCTCAACAGTTAGAGGCCAGCTCTTATCCTGGGTTTCTGCCTCTTCCAAAATCTGGGTTTATTGATTTCAATGTTATCTGCTAGAAATGTGGAAATGCTATCACCCATATCAGTAGCCAGTCCTTGTCTTGAATCCTCCATTGTATCTTAGATCAATGCAACAATGTAGCAATGATTCATTGGCTACTGGTGAAATGGGAAAAATTCCCAGTTTTAATGCTCTAGTCATCATTTTCAGTTTACTTAGTTCTTGTCCTACGAGAAAAGGTGACTAGAACTACAACATGATGACTAACATGAAACAAGGGGAGAGAATAAGCATGTAACTGCAGCATACGAAAGCACAAACGAGCCAATTTTCATCTGGCTAGCTCACCTATCAGTAGCTGTAAAAACATGGCAAGATAAACTCTGCTCTGCTGCTCCTGGTACCTAAACTAGCCGCCTTTTTCTTATTTTCACACTTAACCTGAGCACGCTGCATCAGGTAGACTGACCAGATGTTCTGGACAGTTACAGAATGCAGGCCCTCGTCCTGATGTCCCAGACTTCCTTCAGATTTTAGAAACAAGACACAGCACACAGGACTTCCTCTGTCTTTTAAGCTTTCAAGCTGCTGTCTTTGAAACATCCTTATTGTCCAGCTGCATAGGCATGAGAGTAGGAATCTCACCCTCGTTCTTGCATCACACGATATCAGATTTCCTCAACATCTAATCCATTATACAGCCCTTGTCAGGCTACGCGATGGGAGCATATACTCTGCCCTGGCTCATGTGATGGGACTTAATGTATGTGACCTGTGCTGCGGATGAGCCCTCAGCATTTAACCCAAAACTCAGGTACTACATGATGCAAACAGATGCCTGGAACACAATGGGAACTTTTCTTAACATAAATTGTCCAAACGTATCCACTCTTTAGTACAGAAAGTATTTGTTCATATTTCCATTCATTCTTCTGCCCAGATCTGAACTCCCTCTCTGATACTTCCTTCGTAAGAAGAGGTGGCAGAACAAATCCTCATGGCGTTACATTTCTGTATTTGCTCTCCTGACCACTCTTACAGACTAAGTTCATTGACACCCACATCTTATGGCGAGTTCTTACATTTAATATGACATGGTTTATAGTATTCTTTCTGTTATAATTAACTTTTCACTTGCCAAAACCAAAGTTCAGGTGCTCCTGTGGTGCCCATTCCCTTTGCTTTTCTAGAAACCAGCTCAGGAGCTTCTATATAGGAGCCAGGTCCACTTCCCTCTGAATGTACTATTATTAACACCCATCTGTCTCCGGGCAGGAGAAGCGAAAGACTCTACTTGCAAGAGCAATGCTCATTTGGCTATTGTTCACCTACCAGGATGACTATAATGTACAGACTTTCCCAAGCAGCTTTGGGAACTGCACTCTCCTTTCAAAATAAAAGCAGGGGATTCTCTAGAGATATTACTTAAATACTCTCTTCTTGTTACCCCTGGACAGATAGGCCAAGATTATCTTTATTCATTCAAAAGATACATACAAGGCCATAGATTAATTCCAGGAAAAAAATGGAAAGCCTCTGTTGAACCTACCTTATCGCCTTTCTGTCCAGCTGGTCCAGGGGAGCCCACCGCTCCTCTCTCACCCTTTGCTCCTGGCAAACCTTCTGGTCCAGTAAATCCAGGAGCACCAATTGGTCCTTGAATCCCAATTGGTCCTGGTCGACCCTAATATACAAGAAGAAATAAGTCAATGCGCCATGTTCACAAACTCATTTTCAAGTACTCCATCCAGCTCTATCTTTAATATAATTTGATACCTCTCCGAGTACTGTTCTCAGGGTAGCAAAGATCTCCTAAAGGTTCCCCCATATAGGTTGCAGGAACAGGGAAAGAAAACAGTATTTTGAGATCAAGCTGATGGCTTCTTTTTGAGCTTGCAACCTCTATTTCCAAGCTGTAAAATCCAAAAAGATTTTGCTTGTTCTTTAGATCAAGCACATCAGAAAGATATAACAAGATGCAGATGGGTCACATGCAATCAGCACACTTTGATTACTGGAGACCAGCAGCATGGTCAGCTCAAGCCTGAGATGGATTCCACTGTCCTCTCCTGGTTACCTTAAAGTCAAGGGTGTGGATATTGATTTCTCAAGCAGAAAAGAAGGGTGCAATGACTAAGCATTGCCCAAAGATGGCAATCTTTTCTACAACTACAGAGATTCATATGTGACTGATAAACTTTTATTGTTCTATCACTAGAAATGTGCTGAGTAGCCTGGTACTTGTTTCTGTAACCAGCTAATGCTAAAGAAATCTTGCTGTAGATGCTCTGATTTTTTATTAGCCTCAGAAGCTGCATCTTGGCAGTTGAATACTTAAAACAGAGCTTTGTGTTAACGCTTTTTTACTTTTTATTCAGTTCATTTTGAGAGAATCCAAAAGAGATCAACAGAGTTTACGATCCCAAAGTATCGTGAGTAGCAAATGGCAGTTTAGGGCAATGCTTACTGCTGGCAAGACATGCAGTAGATTAGATGAAGTTATGTATGCAAATAATTAAGCCTTACATTAAAAGATATAGAATGGAAGAAGAAGAAAAAAATACTCCCTCTTTCTTTTCTAGGGCTTATGTCCATGGTAGCGTATTTCCCTTCTATTTGTCTAATTCCTTAAATCAGCAGAAGGCATGCAGCTCCCTGCTGCAAGGGTTTTAGAAATCTCAGCTGGAGACATACAAAGCCCTGACTCCAAGCCTTGGCAGCTAAAAGACTTTGCAGTTTATTTAAAAATGCATTTTTACTTGTTCCTAATCAGAGAATTGAAACAAACCATAATTAAATGTACTTTTTCCAGTATCGTTTTTGTACCTGTTCAGACTAAATCATTTCAGCATATATCCTATGTTTCTTCACTACAACAGCAGTTTTCTTTTTAACTGCAACAGCTCCCCTGTGTCACTCTTTCTGTTGCAACTGTTTTATCCCGGCCATTTAACAGAGGTCAAGTGCATCTGTTTTACATCCTATACCTTTTCTATCTAGACACTATGCATAGCGTGGGTTTCCAGAGGCACAGGCTCCTATCTGAAAAGGCTTTTCTGTTGATTAGTTTTAGCTTTTTTCACTCTGGGGCAATTATCAATGGAATCCTTTATATTGGGAGCCACATGATCATAACATTAATCCCCAAATCTTCGGTGGTCCTGGGCAACTGTACGGAACAAGGAGCATGTTGTGAAAATCACATGTTTTGCTCTCACTTCCTGTCTCAGCTTTAACTTTTTAATTTCCCATGGTCACAAGCTATTTCAGAGAATGTTGCAGGCAACGTCTCACTTACAAGACATGGGTTGTGGGCTGTTTGCCTTAAGGCAACGTAGTAGTGGAGAAACATATGCTAAATATGGGCACATTACTGCTGTGGCCAGCCAGCATCCTAAAAAGGAACAGCACCCAAGAGGGTGAACTCCTCATCTGTTTGAATTGCTTACACTTTTGTGTTCAATTATTTTGACTGCCCATTTAGTGACAGTGTTTCACAATGACTGGAACTGATATGAAATTAAAATTTTAGGAGGCTTCTGTTTTCTTCTGTTGTAAGTTACTTTGACAAATATGGGACAGTAGGTGGGATGGTAGGGACTGGTAACTACAAGTTCTGCTAGTGTTCACTTCTGGAGCACTCTGATAGAAGAAGTAAACATGTTCTCTCTGATTTCAGGGTCCCCAGGTAAAAAGCTCTCTTTTGCCTTAGCACCCTACAAGAAAGATTTTAACAGCACTTGAAGATTTTGTCCAGTGTCTTAGAGTGTCACTAAAACCATAAAGACACAGTAAAGTGCTTCTAATCTCTCAGATAATGTGATTATACCATGATAATCAAGATCACAAGAATTCCTACTGTTTCTTTTGAAGTCTGTGTGGATGGAAATCATGTTTTCCATGCTGAAACAAAGAACTTGCCTTCACTGCTAAAAAAACTGCATTTTTCATCACTGGGTAGCACTCCCATGAACTGCCCCAAGATAAAAGCACAAAGAGCAGGCACTGCGGTGTGCAGGAGCAATTCTAGGGTGAAAGCACAGCGAAGACTCAAGTTTCACTGCAAGGTAAATTCACAGGGTTCAGTGCCAGGCAGAACTACTGCTTGACCTCAATGTGTTTACCTTGTGGTAAAAGGTAAGTGTCTAGTCTTTACTGTGCTTTGGCCTCTGGACTGCTCCTACTTGTTAGTTATCCCAAGGATAAAAAGAATAAACATCTCCTAGCAGTAAGGACAAGCTTAAACATAGAATGTGAATTATATCATACAGAAACTTCAGTGAATCAACAGAGCTCTCTGTATTTAGTCACTGAAGCAACGTGGTATCGTTTTGGTTTTTGGCTGCATGACAACTTTTTTTAAAGAGAGGAAAATTATGGAAATTCTATAGCACCAACTAAGGACAAAGTCTATGAAATTCTTGTGACGTGAATATTTGCACAAATGCCAACTAGCATTTCATATTTTTGAAAAACACAGCCTTGTGAACGATACTGAATCCACCTTCTTTCTCAAACATATTTGTGTATCAGGCATTGACTACCCAAGCAGCACTAAACTATGGTGCCAGTCTTTCTGCAGTGAATATCATGCTAGTAAAAACAAGGAAAATTGCATCATCTCTTGACAGACCGTGGCCTTACCACAGATAAAGTCAGGACTTTGTCCAGTTCGTGTCACAAGTTCAACATGCGTCACATGCATCTCTGTTTTGCACTTAGTCACTGAAACCCATTAAAAACACAGAGATGTCTCAAACATTCAGCTTTTCATTCTCGATGTGCAGTTACCATGAGGAAAAAATGCCTGCGATAGGAAACACCCATTGCTTCTGAATCGCCACACTGCAGAAGGAGGTAAAACAAAATGGCCTGAAAAGCTACTTTGATCATAGTGTCTTTCAAGATGGAAAAATTTCTGTAACACGTGCCTTCTTCCCTTGCCCCTTTTAATTCATCTGCCTCCCAGGGCGTCATGGAAAGACCAGCAAGGTGGGTGATGATGGCGCCTCCCTAAAGAATTCACTGCTATGCAGTCAAACACACCACAGTTTCTCTATTGTCCCTACCCCTTTTGCCAGCTCCAAAACCCCACATAAATTTTCACCCACTGAAGCAGAGCTGCTACGCATAGCACTGTGAATTCCAAACATTCATTTTTTTCCCCATTAACTCTGTTAGCTTGGAGAATAAGGTGTAAATCTATATGATTTTCCCCTCCGCAGAGGGACACACCTGATAGTGGTATGGAACTACTGGACATGCCCCTTATTTCAGGGACAAGAAATAATATAAGTGCTTACTCAAGGGACAGTTTTATTAGCCTCGCTTACTACAAATACTAACTCAATGATTCATCACCAAAAAAGTGCCCTGAGACTCACAAAAAAGGACACAGGACTACAAACCAAGCAAAATACTACTGATCAGATAGGGTAAAACTGATCCCTATTTCAGTTAGTAAATTTGTAGACCTCCAAATTTCAAAGAGCAAAGCACAACTGCTATTTTTCTAAACAAAATTAAGATCCAGTGTATTAAAAGAGCAACTGAATTTAAGCACCTATTTCAATTGAAGGATGTTCATGTCTTCTTGAACCAAAGCATAAATCTATTAAACAGACCAAAAGCTGTTTTCCAAGACATGGCTTTCGATCTCAGCTCCAGTATAATATTATTTAGGTTGTACAGAATCCCAAGCTCCTTCCGTAAAAGGAGAATTCAGCAATCACATTTTTAAAAGGGTCTTATTCCACTCTATCTCTTTATCCATCCTTCTCCCCAAACCAAAAAAGTTCAATCAACACAAAAAATTGTTAGTGACAGCGATTTACTTCACAAGCACATGCTTTGCAGTCTAAAGCATCTTACATTCAGCTGACTGCGTTAAAGCCAACCAAAGAGCTAACCATTAAATCACGATGTCCCTACGAATGTATGTTCTCACGTACAGCCTAGGCTATGCAGAACCTAGCCTGATGCTTCAAGGAGGAGCTACCTACCCCGATTCCAGTGCTGCACAGGGCAGCCTGCGCAAGGCACTGATCCTGTACGTGCTCTGCTTTCACAGAGGCCAACGGCAGGAAAAGACATTTATGCCTTGCAAGACCCAGCTTCAAACCACAGCCATTCTCCTTGATCAGGGATGCCATGTTATGGAAAGGCGACATGTGACTGCCACACTGAACCCAGATGAAGTGTCTATGGGTGGCTTATCACCGGGAGGCAGCAGTGTCCGTTAGCAAGCAGGAGCTTTGGGTTTCCTCCTGAGCAGCAAGACTTTGGGCTGACTCCTTCAGCTCTCTGTGCCTCCACCTCTTCCCTTCTCCTCCTCTGCCTGCCCCACCTTTGTGGCGAGATTGCTGAGGTGGCGATTGCCTCTTGCTGGATATACAGGACCTAGCACAAGAGAGCCTTGGTCTCACCAGGGGCCTCACGGTTCTGCTCTAATAATAATAATTACTGATGAAAAACACTTTGCGGTTTTCCTAAATTACAGGTCAGCTCACATTATCCAGTGCCCAGCTCACATTTCAGAGCAAGTAATTATTCTCCCTACTGAAAAATGCTTTGTTCTTTTAAAGAAAATTGTTCTTCAAATCTTCTTCTAAAAACTTCGGGAAGCTCTTGTTCAAAATGGCTTCTTTACTTCTCTCACAGAATCTACCGCTCCTTTACACAGCTTCTTTTATCCACACAGCATCAGAGGAATAAACAAAACTACACATACAGACAGAAAACATCCTGCCCTATAATCTCACTTTATTCAGCACCTTCCCCATAAATTCATAAGTTTTTTTTATTCCTTATTCTCTGTTTTTTTAAAGGAGGATGTCAGGGTATTCATTTTTAAATTTATTTTTAAGAGAAGAGACAAATGATTCCTGTATCATATGAAACTATTTAATTTCATAATTCATTTTAGATGTTTTCCGTTTGTACGAAGCAGTATTTGGCATGCTCACACCACAGCCTGTCAAGGCTGCTTCGGTCATCTTAGGAGCAATCACTTAAAATCCTAATGAGCAACTGCAGGCTGTTTCTCAAAAAAATTTTCAATTTTAGCTCATGTGATAAACTTGATATTGACAATATTTATATTATTTCTACTAAGCCTGACTAGATATGACTGCAAGTAGAAAATCTATGTGGTAAAAATATATGTATATATAGTGTGTAAAACCAAAATGTAAATTATTTTTAAAACATTAAAAAAATTAGTGAAATTTGATTCCCATTAACCATTTGCTTCTTGAATTCTCTACTTTAGTAAAAGTACAGAACTTTTACTTTTAGTTAAAAAAATGCAATTAATGGTTAACCAAATTATAAATATAGAACTGCTTACAAATCCTGGACATTTAAACAAAACTATATTTTTAAATTTGAAAAATCTGAAAAGTTTATTTTTAGAAAGCTCAATTTCCAGTTGAAAACCTATTTAACACCCAACTCAATCAATTCCATGTATTTGCTATTTCTATTTCTAACAAACAAAGAGATCACTATGTGGTCTTTTTCCCACCATGGACAATGCCAGTAATGACTCAGAGTTAAATCTAGTAAGTTATTCCATTTCATACTTCCTAATCTGTAAACAAACTACTTAAAAAAAACTACTAAGCCAAAAAAAGATGACTTTTTAACTCAAATTGCTTTTCTGCTCTGAAATATTGAAACGTCCCAGGTAGATAAGAAAGTAAGAGCATATGGAACGGCTCCAGGCCGTGGAGAACACAGATAACCTGAGAGTAAGTGAAAGTCACTTGTGGGTTGTCACATCTCTTTGAGAGAGGCAAAGGGTAGACGATAAGCTCCCTGCGCTTCAATCGGAAGAGAAGTGGATCTATGTTTAACACTTGGAGTGTCATACAGAATGAGAGACATTACAGAAATCTAAAGATATCATTCGTCTGGATTTTTTTTAAATCCAAAAACAAGCAGCAGCATTTACTAAGCATAGCAGTGCTTCAACTCATATTTCAAGGAAATGAATGATGTCTGTATGAAAACAGTGAGATAAAGCTTATTTTTAAGGGGTTACACTATATATTTGAATGACATTGACTTGCCCTTTCCCTGATCATCACTCAGAATTATGCCTCGATTTCAGAAGAAACCATGTGAAACAGTTACCACAGGGTACACCGAGACTACATACAGATGTGTTACCTCCCAAAGTAGCACCACATCAGAGGTGATCACCTTAGAGTCCTCTCACTTACCCACTGTTTGTCTAGGCTACTTGGCCTTGATTCCCCAGACAGGCTGCCCAGGTGATACATTTTCATCTGGGATGAACTTTTCACTACTTGCCACTACAAATGGGTTTTTTTTGGCTAGTTTGACTGATATCTTTAGGGCCTTTTCTGTTTTAAACTTGAAGGGCAAAGAACAATTTATGTAGAGGTAATGGGACGGCTAGGAGCACTGGCACTACTGCTGCCTCTGAAATCATGCACGTATCAGCCTGACTTACAGGCAACGGAGGAAATGTGGGATGAAACAGAAGGTGAGTAACCGTGGGCAAGAACTCCTCTCCACACCTCATGGAGCTCTAGCATTCTGTTACATTCATTACCATGCCAAAAAATAGGGTTTATATTGAAAGGATAGATTATATGATTATGAAAACTTAGCAAAAAAACTGCACTAACTGACTTCAATTCACTTATGGAACTAAGCAGTTTTTGTTTAACAAAAGAGCATAGTACAGCCAAAGGTTTGAATGGTTTATGAGATTTTATGGTCTTTTGCAACCTCAGTTCAATCTTCTCTCCCTCAAGTCTTTAGTGCTTAATCTCTAAAAAAATGTTTCAGAAAGCCTTTATAGTTCCCTGATCTGTTCACTTAGGACAGCAGCTGTCATAACATTTTCCTGCCCTTAACTGAGAGAAGGGCACCTCCGAGTACTGTGTACACCTCTTGACAACAACACAAGTCATGAGCTGAAGTTTAATACAAAAGCATTAGATATTTCAGAATAAAACTCAAACAGAACAGGGTTTCTCTAGGACTTCTTCCCTTTTTCCTGATGGAAAAGGAAAGAAGAGAAAATAGCAGATGCAAAGTATTTTCCCCCAGAGCGCACACAAGTACAGGCTCTAGTAGGAACACGGCAGTAGGCAACAACCAAATGACATCTCTTCAGTGCTCTGTCCCCAAACCAGGAGATGTGTCAGAATGAAGAACGGGGGCCGCATCCCCGACTCTACCAGCTTTGGCTGCCAGGCTTTTCTCTAACCAGACTGCTCTGCAGACACCACTGGTTCTAACGCCAACTATTTGCTGCACCTTCCAGGCCAGTAAAGCCTTTTATGGTGTTACAGGACAGCAGGTGTCTACATCACTGTAGCTCTAGCAAGGGAACAGTTTCCAGGTCTACTGAAGACTGTGTGAGATAAAAGCATAATTAAAACTGTTTCATTCGTGAGTAACTGAGAGTGATATGCTATACACAGCTGTGACCTGCAAAGAGGAGGGGAGCCCACAATTACTGCCAGCTTTGCTTTGCATCCTTCTTGTTCATGCTTTTACTATCCCTGCTTCTGGTAGTGCTCTTATTGCCCTCACAAATACTTTGCAGCCTGCTTTTAAATCTTGTGTTTAAAGTTCTCTCTTACTTAATAATTTATTTTTTCAATCAATCATTTAAATGGGACCACTTAGTTTCATCTCATATTTTAATTGTTTGTATCTGTTGCTCGTTACATGACAAACAATGTGGATGATCTTGACACACACAGTGGGGTTTAATAACTGGGCTTATTATACAATTTGCAAGGCCTTGCTACATATATATATTGTGGCTCAAAAAAAATTGTTAAAGATCAAGCACRCTATTTTTCACAAACTATTTAAAGGGATTTTGCCTAATGAATTACCGAGGAAGACATCAAACTAGTTATAGATATTAGACATGTCCCAGTGGCTTCACGGGCTGCTATGGAACAATAAAGTATAATTACATTTCTCTGAATGGCTGATCAGATGACGACTGTTGCCCATGAAACCGCAGCTTCTGACTCACCCTAAGATACACGCTGCACTACATGGCTTCTTCAGGGATCTTCTGCGGGGTCATGGGGAAAGAAGAACATGGAGTGTTGGGTCATTCTCCTTTCCACTTATCCCTAGCACCCTACAGAACAAACCAGAAAAGCCCAATGTGTTTCTAAAGAACTGTTTAACCGAACAGCTACAATGAACTTTTTGCTAACTCCCCCTCTGGCTGGCATTTCCAAGCTGCCTTCTTCATGGACTCAAGTGACAGAAGATTCATTGTTGCAAAAAATGTTGTCAGTAGAAAATTAGCTGTATTAAGTAGTGTACAGAACAAGTGAAATCTTGCCAGTGTCAGGGCTGTTAAGACTATTAAAGGGACATTGTATGTAGAAAGGCAGACAGGGTTCAGCCATATGCTGAAGCGGGATGGACTCCAAGCCTCCCGAGGGTTGGCTGTGTCCAGATCTGTTGGTTTGCTTTGGGCTCTTCTCTAGTTCTTTGTCTTAGAACAAGCCCAATTTCAAAATTTCTAATCCCCCCAATAAGCAAAGGCTGTAAAAGTTAGTGTTTCCCCATAGATACAGCAGGGATAATGGGCACAGAGCAGATCTAGAAGGAAAGGAGTGCCCATACCAGTGTTTTCCAAGCACAGTGACTATTCCTCGGCAGAGAGGACGGTTTCAAGTCCTCACGGTTGCCCGGAGGGGCAGTGCTGCTGACTTTCGCACGTCTAGCCCGTGCATTGAGAAAGCTGCAGTTCACACCCCGAGAAAGCAAACGACCAGGAGGAATTGCACATCTCGGCGGATAATTCTCACAAAGCGCTGCCTCTGCCCATCGGCCTTTACAGTACCCACGGAGAGCCGCTGATTTTAGAAAGGGAAGGCTGAGCCAGGAAGGAAGAGAACAGGGAATTAGTAATGAATAGGTGAAAAGCATCTCTGCACTGGGTCACAATTTCTAAAACATTATAATCTTTGACTGCTTTTCTCATTCTGCCTGGGAACTGAAAATCAAGCACAGCCAAGACAAGTACTACTCCCCTAATAACGCAGAGATAAGAAGATAACTCAGAGATAAGGAACAGACCCAGAAGCGTGAGACTATACAGTGGGATGAAGAGATGGAAAAGGAATTACATAAGCCCCTTCTGCTCTACGAACAATACAGAGAGCTTTCTATTTCCCTTGTGCTGTGGGAACAGAGGGTGTCTCATATTGGAAATTCCCCAAACATGACTTGCAATGAGTAAAGAAAAGAGCAAGGATGAGGAAACCAGAAATGGAAAAACAAAAAAATCTTGGGGTTCCCAAGGAAGCAGTTATAGAGCTTTAGCAACCACTTATCTTACATGATACCTTCTTGGCCTTCCTAAAGGACCTCATACTAGAGACAAGAAAATAGTTCATGAAACTTCTTGTGAAAATTCACTCACTGGTGCTTTTCACTGCAATTGCAGTTGCAGAGAAGCAATTCCCTGCTTTGGTTTCTATCAGCAGACAAACCAAATTCCCCATCTATTTAAAACCTGTCAATATCATGGGGAACTCATTTCCACAAGATATATCCGAGAACAATGTTTAAGAGTATTTTTACAGGAGTAGTCACTTAGAGGAGAAGAATAACATGCAGATTTACAAGAACAATTGAAAAATGATAGTTAAAGACTTCTAGCAAAGACCTAATGCCTCAGGGTGCTTCCGGAGAGAAATCAGCCACTAATCACTAGGAGCTAGGAAGCAGTTGAGGGTGCCAGACTTTGGGATGATTGTTTCATGCTCACCTGCTGGGTTCCCCACTAAACACTGGAGAAGGTAGGCAAGATCCTTCCCTATTTTTTTCCGGCTTGGCAACAGCAATGTTCTTCTCTTTGGGCAATTTCAGACCCATATCCAGACTCTGCAGCCAAATCAAATCCATTTTTAAATTACGTAAGAGGGCTTGCTTTTTGTTGTTGTTGTTGTTGTTCCTTTAGAGAAAACCCAATAAAGTATCTGCTTACTTGCTGTAGATTCAAAAACCTCCAAAATGTTTTCTGCCATGTCGAGGCTAGCAATGAATCACTTCAGTGAACTGATATCTGGACACGTCACCGGACTGCAGTTTATCTGAATAGATTACGGTAAAAACAGTTAGAGGTAATCTGAGCAAAAAATGATATTGTAATGTAAGACACATATCAGGGCAGACTGATCATTTATTTTCCATGGTAATTATTCTAGAGCAACTACTCCTCTCAAAGAGTCATAACTAAGGACTATTTTAATATAGACACTATAATATCACATCCATCTGTTAAATAGCAGCTGTGGTTTTACTCAGGTTATTACTTGCACAGTTTTCACACTTCTTACAGATGTTTGAATGCTGTCCTTCCTGTGAAGCTGTCAATCTTTTCATTGGAATACATTTCCATGTATTCCAGCTCTAGCAGTATCACTTATTTTGGTTTAAATGCTGCAAAATTATCAATAAACTAACAGAACAGGCTTCATATTTAATGGCTTGACATAGAATCTTTATAAAAGTTACCCAGTCTTTTCTTATTACTCTTTGTCTGTAATCTGGTATTCTAGCCAGTACTATGACTGGTAGTAATAGAATGATACTACTTCTTCTTACTGCATTTTGTAATGAGTTATATATTGAGGTGACCTGGATACAGAAATGGCTTAGTGCTAACTGAAATTGCACAAATTTAATTTATTTTAATATTTCAAATAAAATATAGCTGCAGTTTTTCAGGTACTAACCATAATGTAATAACTAAATAAAAGATGACTTTTTTTTACGTTTGTCATTATGTGTTCTCTGTTTCCCAAAAAAGTAAAGTGAATCATTAGAATATGAACAATAGAGACTTGGATCACAAGTAGAACATTGGTGTTCTAAAAGCAGGTTCAAATGCCCATATCCAGTTTTGCCTCTAGGAGATTCTTTCCATTTGTCTCAAGTTTCTGAGAGAGCAAACTTGTGAGATACTGAGAAAGCAGAATTAAAAATCTGAACATTTCCTCTGACTCAGCTCGCAAACCAAGTCATAGCCTAACCTACTCTGGACCAGGATCTGAACACTGCTTTTTTGGCTCACTTTTATCATCCTGGAACATCTAATTATTCTATTAAATTCCACAGTTACACAGAAAATATGTATCTATAAATTGCCACAAGTAAAACAGAAAAACAATCTTTTCTTTTTCCCTCTGTTCTTATAGGCACGTTGCTTATGTCCCTTCTCTTGTCCTATACCCAGTGCTGTGCTATTACAACCAAGTTTTAGTACTGGGTATGCTGCAACTCTGAAACCAGGCCTGAAACTGTTATCTGATCCATGCAGCACAGAGCTACCTCTAAGCCTTTAACATTATTCATCTGGTGAAGAAAGTAGCCTTTTTAGAAAAAAATTAGTTAAAAAATATCATTTGTAGTCACCAGACCATGTCCCCCACACTAAACATTCTGTTTACAGGAGGGAAACGGAGCAAAAGTTCTCATCTGCTATGGTAGGTCGTTCGGCCCCAAAGGATGCTTCTAGTTAGGAGGCAGGCGGCGAAAGCAGGGCAGTCGCAGATCTGTCCAGCAAGGGGGCAGTGGCAGGACAATAGATTCTCTGCTAGCAGTTTCCCCTACGTTTTGCCTCCCATAGCCTTCCCAGCACGTTCCTGGCACTTCAGAGAGCTCTGAGCGGCTTTCCCTGCACAGCCTTCTGCTAAAAACAAAATTATCTACTGGAACAGATAATATTAGTCAAGATTAAAATCCAGATGGAACCATTTGCTTATTCAAGATAGCGAATTTAGAACAAAAACTCTTCCCAGAGACCTGCTACACAGCAGAGCTGAGGGGAGTTTTCCAAACATGTAAACAATTCACTTTAAAGGGGAAAAAATGGAGTCTGTGAATTCTCATCTACACATTGCTTGGAAATATACTGACCAAAGCAGAATGAGCGGAGGGTAGCAGAGGCCTGCAAACCTCCAAACGTAGCATTTGGCAAGGCTCCAGTTATCTCTAGAGGCTTAAGCAGAGCAGGTCCAGGCACAATTTTACTGCAGTGCCTGATAACTAGAAGCGCCAGTCAGCCAGCGGCCAGTTTACTAGGCAGTGTCAGAGCTGAAACTGCAATTAGTAAAAATAACTTCAAACCAAAGTCAGGGAGAGAAAAAAAAAAAAGAGAAGATTTTTCATTTCTCCTAATGAGTGCTACATAATAATCAAGATGAGGACAGAAATGAACTCTTCACCTACTCGAATTCCCACTGGCTAAGGTATATAGAATAAATGATTAATTCCAACATTGCTTGTCATCACTTAAATTGTATGTTTAAGTCCTTGGACATTTACTGCGTGGCTGTATTAACACTCCAAAAAGCTTCATTCATTTGTTGGTATAAACTACACTTCCAGTCTGCTTAATCTTTGACAGACAGGTCTCATTGTCCCCCAAATCCCTCGCTACACAATACAACAAAGGCTTAAATGACTCCGCGGGCCTGCCTGCTACCCACAGTGCTCTGCGCTTCCTGCCCACATATCCCTGGAATTCATGACCACGCAGATCACCAAATTACACTCTAGGCCAGGGATTAAGCATAGCTCTTTGTATGGGAGCATCTGAGGTCTGGAAGAAGATTTCACCTGTCACGGTCTGTGCTCATTACGCCTTGATGAGAGACAGAAGGAAGCAGTGCTGCAGAAGATCACAAACACTCCTGTGTGATAATCAACGACCTGTGTATGATGACAGGACAACCTGACTGCTGCTGTCCTGCACCAGGTCTAGGGAGCTTTAGATGGACAAAAACCAGCCCACTATTTCCAAAGCAGCTCAGCAGCTACTTCCCCCTGAAAATAAAAGGAGAAGAGGTTCCCTGTTGGACAGAGTGCGAGCCAGAGAGCGGCCTTCCTCGTGCCCGAGCAGAACTGAAATGTCTAAGGGTGAGGAATGTATCCTGCAGTTGAGCAAACACACCAACAAGCCGAAGGGAGGGGTATTCCCACCCATCGATTGTTTTAAATTATCTGCTAATCAAAGCTGGAATTGCTTCAGAATGTTTAAGAATTATAGAGTCAAAAAAAATTAAACCAAGAAGAAGAGGTTTGAACTAGCAGCATAAATTTAAACAACTCAAAGACATCAAATACCTTTTATCCATATGTACATACAAAAGTCGCATTGCTTCTCACTTGATGAGCAGAAGTCTTTAGTAGGTCTTAATTTTCATGTCTAGATATAACAGCGGAGAGTAGTCTTTATCCAATTATAACTTGTAGGCTGGCAACCCTAGGCATTGGCTAAGTCTGGCTAGAAGATCAGGAGTTACAGAGTTACTGTAGCCACGATGATATAATAAGGGAAACGAGGAAAAGTCCGTAGAGACAGCTAACACATTTTATGAAACCAAACTCCTTTTTGCTTAGGGAGCAGGTGTCGCTGCTTCGTTTGGCTTCCTTCTCTTTGCACACATATTCTCCATTTCAAACAGCAAATACTGACATCTTCCACTTTTTATGAGTTATGTTGATACATCCATGATGGTCTGAAAGACGATACTGCATTTCTCACTGTATTTTGCGCTCACTTGGAGCTCAGTGAATAACAGGAATTATCTGAGGCCTGAGAGGTACAACGTTCACAGTGCAGGTGTTTCACAAGGCAAACTCTGCAAACAAAACATACTGAATGTGCACTGTACATCACAACACAGTGATGCTTTTGTTCAGCATCGTCCTGTTATATCAAAGAGTAGTCTTACTACATAACACCACAATGACACGCCATTTAGAGGAACCAAAACTACCTCAGATCTGCACACAGCCTGCTAGTAGCTCAACAAAAATTGCAAAACCCCAGACATCCTGGGAGGACAGAAACGTTAACCAGAGCACAGGCCCTGGAAGCAGACTCTGGTCTGCACGCACTCAGCAGGGCTCTCTGGAAGCTGCTGCCAGCGCTTCTTTTGCAGCCAGCATAGCGGCTGCTGAGCTACCAGGCAAACTGCTCTCAGCCCTTGCCCTACAGCCACCAGCCAGAGAGCAACCACTAGAGTGCTGTTTGAGAAAAACAAACAGTGCCCACTTTAAATGAATAGAGAGAAAAGAATTCTTTATTGATTGCTGCTACAAACTGGCTTTATATTTCCGTTGTTCATGAAATCAGTCAAATTTCAGCTAAACCACAGCTATCTACAGCAATGTTTTTCAATAGGGCATTTTTTTAAAGCCACATGCCATGCTGTATTTGAACAGTGTGCAATAAACAGTGCCCTCGACCACACACACACACCAGTCCCCTTAAGACTTTGATTAAGTTGTTCATAATCCGTGTAAGTGTTCATAATGGCCTATCCTTTAGGCAGCAGCAGTAGCAAAACAGTGAATGTGAGTTAATGCACTCTCCGTGTCTGGACCTCTCAATAAACATTCACTTCTATGGAATTTTAGATCCTCCAAAGACCCCAGTGTCTTCTCACTGACACCAGTACAGACCAGTAACAACTTCAGCGAAGTTCGACACTGATGTCAGGGAGAGAAGATTCAGGCCCACTATCTCTCATTCCTCCACTGCCATTGCTGTTGCCAATGCAGCTGATCTTTGCTTGGCTGAATCAGCGTCAGCAGAAATGTTGTCTTATATCTGTCTCACGGGCTAGAAATGCCAGCTCTGCAAGTGTCTGCAGACCAAAGCCTAAGAGGAATCGTGCCAGTGAGAAAGGCTAAAGGGTCAAGGCTTAAAAGTAGAATAAAGGATAAGGAATTTGAGAAGTAAAAGAAAGGAGATAAAGGTAAGAAATACAGAAGAGGTGCAGCTGTACTGTCCCCCTTCAGTCTGCAACACAGACTGGGCAGCACCCAAGAGGAAAGCCTTAAGTCCACTGCGTCAGCCAGCCCTCTGAGCAGGCTAAGGTGAAGTGTCCATGCAGACAGCTTGCGGCAGGGGAACAGCTGGGTCCCCGCTGTGAAACTGAGCCCTGGGGACATGCAGGGGAGACTCTTGCTAGCTGGTTCTTACATGAATCTGGTGGCCACTTCCCTGTTCTTCGGTATTGCTCCAAATGGGAAAGCCACCTAACAGTCAAAGAAACGCTGAAAGGCAGCTTCACAGGTGCTCGCTGGGGAGTCTTAAAAGTTGCATCATCATCAAGTCCCAAATTGAAGAAATTGGGATTTCTGCAGTTCTTCAGACCTTGCTTTACCATTAGTATTAAATCAGTATTACGTAGTTTGACAGCAGCTTCTTTTCTACTGCTACAACACTGTAGTGTTAACAGCTCACATTGTTAAAGAAATAACTACCAAATACTGCTAAATATTTTTTTTCCTCTCCACTGAAGCATTTTATGATGAGTGTATCCTTTTCAATGTGTTGGCAGCTTTAAGAGTCTTTTCTGCAAGTATTCTCAAGTCCTGCAGCCTTCCACACACACAAAAGAGATCAGATCCTCACATGTATTTAGCAGTTTACAGGATGGCACTTGGAGAAACAGTACTGTCTTGAAGGTATCTTGCACCACGGATTGTAAGCCAATGATTGTATATACTCTAAACTGTGATCTACACACCTTCAGCCATCTAATAATAGTAAACTAGATTAGTGATCAGGTGTTTCTTTTAATTAAATGAAAGAATGCTCCAGCTTGATCTATGCTCAGATTATTAAAAATAGGACATTCCACAGCCTCCTGTGGTGTTTTGATTCCTCCTTAGCTCTGCTGAGAGCCTGCATGCTCTGAGAGCACGTTTACCTGGTCAAATATGGACAGCTGTGTGCTGCCTCCACTCCACTGCAAGCCTGGAGCCAGCTCCAGGGCAGAAGCCACCTGAACGTACCGGCATGTGGCTGGTATCAATCAGACCGTACAAACACACTCAGACTCTTTCTCTGGCTCCTGTTCCTTGAGTGCCTGACTCTTCAACACTGCTTGTGTGTGCACTGGGGATGGTTTCATTTTCAACATATCGTGGATTCATCTAACGGATATTCCAACATGCCTTTTACACTTGCAGTGGACATTAAGGCTAGACACTCTACAGTTTTAAGCAGATGGATGAAAACCCAGATCTGCCCCCTACAGTTTGGGCCAGTTCCATGATTTTGTCCCAGTTGTGTGTTTTTCTCCAAAAATCAGTAAATGTAATGCTTAGAAGAAAGGTTCTTTGGTGCAGAGCTTTTCTTTTGGTGTTTATACAAAGCACTGGTCCTGATGCGTAACTGAGGCCACTGGCACTGCTGTATTATAAATACTGAAAGCAATGACCAGAACCAAAGAAACTAGAGTCTTTGCACAAACGTTCATCGTAGAACATGAGCCACTTGGATGGTGTCTTCCCATCCAGCTAGGAAATGTTCACTCCCCACATTTATACAGCTATTACAGGAGAGCTATATTTCTAATTTACTGGAATCATTCAATTCTACAGAGATGGTGTAAGAAATCTCCTGTATTGTATTTGTAGCAGTGTGCAGGTTCAATGCGAGGAAAAAGTAATTTAGCATGGAAAATAATCTCTTTCACAATGACTTTTCTGGTTAGGCTTAAACATAAAAGCATCATGAAATTCTGATATTTTTGCACTGACACATAGCTTCTGCAGCTGTGTTTGGCTTTAATAGCTTTCCAATAGAAAAAAAAAGCCCTTTCAAATCAATTTTTTCAAGTGTTCTGTCCATATGGACAGAACAGTATATCAAACAGTGTGTTGTGTGGCAAGAACGATAGAAATTAAACTAAACAGACAATTTGCAAATACGTTTTTTGTTGAGACTGGAATGCTAATTTTATACAGCACATACAACCCTTAAATACAATCTAAACAAATTCAGGGATGAAGCAGATTTTAAGAGTATATACCTAGAACTGTAGGTTTTGCTTACTTCCAAACTTGTGCAAAATATTTGGAAATTAACTTAAACATAGGAAGCACTAGCTCAGAAAGACTCACCAGGAAAACAAAAAGCACATTATTAGTCATAACTACAATTCACTAGTTCTTTGTCTTGCAAGATTAAGGCTTCCTCACTCTTGAAATAGTTAACAATAGTTAAAACATCTAACTTCATAAAGTTGAAGTCAAATCAAATGCTATATGCTTAGCAAAAAGAGTAAACCCTACTAGTTCTGACAAGCAAGTGGTGCTTGCTGTGGGGTTTTGGAAACCTTCCAAAGGTTGTAACTTGAATAGCAAGTTTAAGATGTGCTTAGAAAGAATTAGGCTAGGGAGTTTCTGATATGCAGTGGCATTTTAGGAGCAAGCAGAGAGCACCAGATACACATCTTAGAATTGTGCATATATTTGTTCAGAGCACATTTATATTCAAAGCTGCCTAAGATCCCAGGCCACTCGACTTAACAGAAAAGGTTATGGTTCCCATATGTTCACATTTCATAGTGAAATGAACAGATATTTGCTGGAGGAGAGTACTGATCAGACAAGCTCTTGCTAGAGCTGCAAAATGACTGGACAGCAGCAACACTTCCTGGGCTGTACAGACTGAACAAGATTAGAGAGCACACTGACGGCGTCTCAGAACTAGTGCTTCCCAGAGTTTCTAATATAAGTAAGGTTACACTTAACCAACTAGCTTTCACTTTGAATAGCTATAGCTTCTGCTCCAGGCAATGATCAGTGAAGCTTTTCACTTGCACTTTTGTACTTTAAAGTATGTTGAAGTATTTTTTCAGGTTTTGCCTAATCAGTGAAACTGTTCTCATGGTAGTCTTTATTTTGAATACCAGGCTATGCACATATAGCTATGCCCAAATGAGGGCAGGGAAGGCTAGTTCTAAGGCCTCTCTTAAAAAAGGAAAACAATGGCTTGTATAGCCAGCAAACCTGTGCTCTATGGTTACTTTTAATATACATCAAGAGTAGCATCACTGAAATAAGTCAAGTGACTTCTTATGCTAGCAATCGGCTTTCACTAGTGTAAAAGAACAAAATTCCAGCAAAGCTAAACCAGAGGAAATTCTGGTATTTCTCTGATGCTTCTCTGCATGAGAAGTATAGCAATGCAACACAAGCAGAGGGAAATCGAGATTTGGTATTTGTCAATATTTTCTTTAATTGCACAACACAATTTTAGGAAGCTACTTCTAGAGTACATGCCTCTCCATTTAACACTCTCCCATACTCAGTAATTCAGTAAGCTCTTAATCTTTAATTTGGAAAGTTGGTGCAAACTTTCCCTAAGACCTCACTAAAACCCAGGTGTTCTGGATCTTCCCAATAAAACTACTCTATGAGGTGCCGAATAAACAGTCTAGTCCATGTATAAATATTTAATAAGATGCTTGCATCTGGAGCAAAATGGAGCTAAATCAGTATTCTCTATTTATAATTTAAACAGATTAGTTGTATGACACAGTGTTAGTACAAACTTTTCCTGACCATAAACATTTGCTGAGGTATTCCACCAATAACGTAATGTATAGGAACAGAGGAAGGATTTATTCTGAAGAGTGCATATGGATAAGCTCCAATTTTGCAGCCTCATCTCACCTGACAGTGCCTTTTCCTGAAGGTTCTTGAGCAGTAAGTTTTCTGTGCAATGTGCTCCTTTCTACTCAGAAATGGAAAAGGAACCCCATTAAAAATCAACAGCAGATACCAAGAGAAGATACTGCTGTGCCAAATGACTCCTCACACACATATACCTAGAGACTCTCATTTCAGTATCAGAGCCAGAGTGCAGGATTACTTGGTACCAACGGTTCTGGAAAACTTCCTCTGTAGCAGCCCCAGCCAGCGGGTGCCTATTGGTGCAAGTCAACCGGCCATGCATCTGATCATATTCAACCATCAATGTGATCTCTCAATGCTGTCTAGCTGAGCCAGTCCCTCCTGACACATTTCAGGCTCTTCACACTGGCGAGGAGCCTGCAGTATTTTGTCCTTACCTCTGGAGAGAATGCAACAAAAAGAAAAGGCTCCATAACAACCGGAACAATAATGATAGGGAGGGACATCATGAGCACGTGCGGGATGGCAGGGAGAGCCCTTCAAAATGCAAGAAGCAATGAAGCTTTCCCACTCCCAGAAGATGACTGGCACTGTGCGGGGTTTTTCCTGGTCACTGTTCTGTCGGAAGAAATGAAATAACTACACCTCTTACAACCGGTCAGCAGAGAACCAACAACATGAAGAGATTCAAACTCCACTAATATTGGAAACAAGGAATTCAAGTCTCATGGAGGGTCCTGAAAAACCTCAGCCTAAACTCACAAGTATTATTAAAGACAGTTCTGCTGGGAAGAAGAAGAGCCAAAAAATGTGAGGTATTACAAATGTACTGTTTTTTCCAAGAAGGAAATTTTCATTCCTGTTTTACTCTCCTTCAGGGAGAGACCCCTGAAAGGTGGGTGGCAGGACATTTCCTCTTCCATCTCTCATATTAATTCTATTTACCTTTTATAAAATCAGACCATTTTCGTGTGGTCTCATGATCTGAGACAGGATTAAAAGACAGTAGTTCTGTCGGCACTCTTTCCCATGCAAACTTTCATATGCTAGAAATCTGTAATACAGTAAAACCACATTGGCCACAGTTCTCATTAACCAATCAAACACTGATGAGAAGCAACTTCTTTACAGGGGCTATTTCTGTTGCTGACCTCTTGGGGGGATGGAAAAGCAGCTACGAGTCTCAGAGAAGCATATAAGTCTCTTCTAACCATGATGTTCACAGTTTACTTTACGTCTATTCCCATGCCAACATTTCCACAAATAAAATAAATATGTGAGAAAATATTTAAACTCTTTGGTGTAGTGAATCAACGTATATTTAATATCCCAAAGAGGATTATTATAAGAAATAACAAGCAGAACAGGCAGAAAGTAAATAATTTACACTGCTACATATCTTGATCAGGGCTAGTCAGCCTTCAAGGGATGGTCATCTGCCATCCACAAAACCAGTTTTTCACTGTGTGTGCCCATGATTCACCTTAGTTTCTAAAGTCAGCCCAGAAACATAAATCCTAGCTGTAACAGGAACTGCAGCTCCCTTTTTATTAACAGAATTTCCATCCTCAAACAGGACCAGGCTCTTCTCTGAGCTTGACTCCATCCATGTGCTCTGCCATTTGGAGTGCCAAACATCGGATAGATCACCACTGYGTTCTGAGTGTGGACCTGACTCCAAGTGCAAGACTGCACTCAGCTGGCATCCAAGCAGGTGCAGGCAAGTTTGTGCTTAAGTGTGGGCTTTAGATAAGTTTGGGCACACATCAGAGCAGAGTATCGGGCTCATTGCCATGTAACTGGGAAGGGATGGGTCCAGGTCTCTACCTTGAACCGTATGACCCTTCTGTCCTTGCAGCTACATCGCACAACCAGTGTTGGACAGATGAGCTGGCTGCAGGCCCTCTCTAAAAGCCCTGGCTTGCATGAGATGAACACTGATGGGACCGTGAGCTGTTTGAGTTTATGATGACCTTATAACAGTTGTGCCAGGTCACACACAGCTGCCCTAGGCAGTCCCTGGCCTATGCTCCTAAAGACAGCAGAGATCCAGCCCTAGGAGCTGAACAGCCGAGACCAGCAGTAAGGGGAAATGAAAACAGACTCATAGAAACAGGAAGTGACTTTTCCAAGGTAATTTTTGCCAGGTCCTCTAAGAACTTTATGGCCATAGTCTGAAGTACTAAATGCTATTCCTATTAACATAATTTTGGCTACCCAGATAATAACTGCAGCTGTACTATTAACAATGTGGAAACTTGCCATTGTTTTTTTTTCAGTACCTTTCCAGTTATCAAATATGGAACTGTGATACTTGTTTGTCCTGATGTACTTACTAGACAGAAGCCAGTTGTACCATATGCTTTCCAATATACAAAAAAGTGAGAAAAGAAATCCTACAAACAGAACTTTAGGCTTCAAGTCAAACAGTTTTAATCCATTAAGCTTTATTCATAAGTAATCCCAAAGCACAAAGAGGAAATATGAAACAAATGCTGAGCTTGTTACTAAAGCCTAAGTTAAAAAAAAATTAATTTTGTATATGCCAGACGGTTCCTGTCAGAGATAAGTCAGTGTTCCTCAAGAATCTTTATTTTTGTTTGTTGCAGTTATTTGTTATTATATCCAGTTAAAACAAAGGAAATTTAATTAAGTGCAGGATTATTTAATGAGGATGTTATTTTTTAAAACAAAACACACTCCCACTTCAATTTCTCTTGTGCCAAGACATGCTTTTACTAAAAAGTGTAAGATGGAAGAAAAGGAAAAAAAAATCAAAGACTCTGAACTGCATTTTCCTCTGCAGGTCTTTAAACGTAACTGATTGGCATGTCATTGAAAGAGATACAACAAGCACCATGGTAGCTCAAAATGCCTTAAGACACGCAACGAAATAACAATAACCCCCCCAGCCGCATTGTGCAAGGGCAATGAAACCGCTTTTAAATGCTTCTCTTGATGTAGCACTGCRAGCCACAGCCTGGGAGCATGGCAGAACTGTGCTGCCCAGAGAGAAGGTCTGGAAAGGATCTCCTATCCGGAGGCTTCAAAGCAGTCTATTGCACATGGTGGAAGGACTATGCAAGCTTCACCATCCTTACGGACACATAGCGTGCCTTTCTCTTCAGGACAAACTACACTGTGAGACAGGGATGGAACAATGTTTCCTACCTTCTCCCTGACCATTCCTATATTTTCACCTGTTGAAGAGAAAATCATCATCTCTTTGAGGCAATCAAAATTTCCAGTGAAGACAACTCAAGAAATGCAGGGCTTTGCAATGGGAGCCTTCCCTCTCTGCTTCCACCTAACAAGCAGGTGACTCCTTCCCTGTTTTCCTGTGCCCGAGTCAAATGTCATGCCACAGCGGTATTTTTAATGAGATCCGAACAGTTTCTTCCATTTGCTTTCTGTGTGATGAAACCATGAGAATATTGACAGGCCATGTCAAAGTTAGCAAAAGGTGTCACGTCCTAGCAATGGAACAAACAGGATAAACTGCTTACGCTCCTCAGCGTACTCGTATCATGACCTCTCCAATCAGCCATGTCCTTAACTGCTTGCTTTAAGAAAACCTTTTTCTTCAGACAGATCTATCAAGCATCCACAGTAATTCATAACACAAGGAATGGGAAGCTGCCAGGGACAACTTCAGCATTTTAGTCGCCGTTGGCCTCTCTTCCACTAGCTTAGAGAAAAATCATTATCACAGGATATTTTGACACATTTGCTTTAACAGCAAAGGAGCTGTAACCTCATTAGAGGGCCAAGATCGTTTCCACTAGTCTGGCTGGGAAGAAGTAGGTTGCCCATGTACAACACCACATAACACACTGCTTCAACCCCCCTTACCTACCCGCAGACACGTGCTTTGATGTCGTAACTGTGTGGATTACCTCTAATCACACGCTGGAGTGATTCAAGAAAGATTAAGCAACACAGGGGCAGTAGGAGGTGGGGAACATCTGTGCACAGTCCCCCGGTCASGAGCTGGGGATGCTGCGTGTGGGCACTGACTGGAAGCTCAACGCTGGGAACTGCTGTGTGTTTCTAGCAGCCAGCTCACAGACCCCTTCCTGAAACGTCCTCCAAGGCCAAGCCCGGGACTGGCTGTAGCCTCAACTCAGTGACGTATAATGGACACATCCCTGAAACCCAAATTTACCCAGCACAGTTGCAACTAAAGACCCTTTGCAAAACAAATTCAGATTTTACTTTGCGAAGGAGATTGGGTTTACAGAAATGTACCTCCTTCAGGTACAACATCCTGCCAACACTCTACATAGCATTCACACATCATCTTTTAAGCCACTACATCTCTTATCCATAAAGTCACATAAAATGTCCCACATAAATGACTGTTTGAACAGGCATTCCTAAAAGCCTTAGAGCAACTTGCTTTAAGGGTTTGAAGATGAAAACCCTGGCTTCCTTACAGCAGGTGGCAAATCTCTTAAAAACACCAGTGGAACCCAGCTTTCCTCCTGAGCATGGAGTAAAGAGTTCATAATACTGGTAACAAACACATGTGAAAGAGCAAAGGCACCGCTTAAAGCAGATGCTACGTTATCAGACAAAATAAGTCTAAAGACACCTAAACGTGGTGCCTGACCCATGCTTGTGCAAGAAGAAAAATGCAGAATACAGCAGCCAGATTAACACTGTGAAGAAAATCCTGCCTGCTTTCTGTCACCCAGTGCATAAAATAAAGCCACTGTAAGCAGAACTATTATTCACCCAAATGTTCTCAGGACTCAACACACATTCCGACTGATAAAAAGAAAAAATGGTTAGAATAGATTAGTTCAGGTTTTAGTCCTGATGTTAGGAAAACAAGTGAAGTTTAATTACTTCACTGCTCTGGAAAAAGTCTGGAGATAATACTTATGTCATTTATTGTTTCAAGAGAAAACTTTAAATCTTAGGAAAATTTCCTTTAATGTCCCAGGAACACTGATTCAAGCCTAAAAGGAACCACTGGGTGTCCTGTTGCTAGTTTTGTAATGCTTTTGGATTTACAGCTCAAGTGCAGCTGGAGTTATACAGGGAATGACCACCTGCTGCCTTGATTTTGCATGCAGACTTTATTTATTTACTTTGAATTTGCTGTGAGACAGGCTGGACAACATTTCCACTGCTAGGGATGTTCCAAAGGCAGATATTCTCCAAAAACATTTTGTACTGTTAGGAAGACATGTCCTAAATAAAAGTGAGACAAGAACAACCTCTTTTGCTATTTTTTCTTTTCATATGTCTCTAAACTTGGATAGGAAATATATTTCAGAAGAATTCATTAGCTATTTTCAGAGGTATATTACTAAGGAGTACAGAGTTTTTGGTGTTTTATTTCAAAAGATTTTCTATAAAGTCACCCACTTCTCTGAAAATACAGTTGAATAAGTAACAAATTTCTTATCTGAAACTTGAGAAAATCTATAAGTAAAGTAATTCATTCAGGGAGAAAGTACTTTGAGCCCCAAGTGTCTCCTCCTGCGTGTTTGTAACTGCTCTGCACCGCAGGACTTCTCCCTCCTCTCAGCTGGGAACATCACAATAAAAGAAACACCAAAACACCACCGTGTAGGTATTCAGAATGGCCAGTACAAAGAATACAGCATCAAAGGAAATAAAGCCTCACAAAGAAGAAGCAAAATCTGTTTAACAGTTTGCTAGAAAATATCCTGTACCTATATTTCTCATGTAAGAATATTCCGGTTTATATGCTAGCAGTTCACAAAGTGTGATTCATGATGGCCAGGTACGCAGTCCTCGGTGTATTTCTGGAACTACATTAAACAGCATTTCCAGCAAGCAGATTACAGATAAGGGTGCACTGTGACTCACAGGAGGAGCTCGGGGTAAGCATTATTGCACTGCTCCAAATAACTGGGGAGTTGCAAGGCTGGGCATTGCAACCCAGGAAGGATCTGTAGAAGTGTAAGCTGTAACTTCTGCATTTTTTCAGTGGCGTCTTTCATTTTCCATCAGTCCAAACCAGCCATCACTGCAGTTAAGAGTTTACATTACAAAAACACAAATTCATGATAAACGAAAGAATAACCTCACTGAACAGGATTATTTATGAAGCTTGCGATTATAGGGAGACAGGACTAAAAGATCCGGGATACCTCTGTGGGTCCTATGACCTACATTTATCGTGTCTAACACAGTGATACCGTCTGAAAATATGCTATAAAAAGTGACTTTGCCTGGCAGAGCACACGAGCTCTGTGAGTATAATAAAGGTAACTTGCAATTCTTTTACACCAAAATCTATTTCATAAGTATAGCAGTTTGCAGCAAACACAGCTATGCAAGAATATCCTGGCTAATGCATCTGTCAATTTTTTTCCAGATTTAACACTTTTGATCTTAGGTTTGGAACCCGAGAGGAAAAGGAAGCCCCCAGACACACAAGCAGGCAGATGTTGCCGCTCTGGTCATAGAGATGTGAGCAGAAGTTATTTAGTATTGAAGCAGACTAGCCACTGTCCACACTCCAGCTTCAGGAGTAGGTGGAAAGGACACAGCTCAGGTACAGAGCAGAACAGGTTCTGCTACAATATTTCAACATGACATTACGTATGGATGTGAACACAAATCTGAGAAATTCACTCTAAAAGATAACAGGACTAGAGCACTTTGAAAGACAAAATTAAGCGCAGACTTGCATCACCCTTAGCGCTAGAAACTAAAAAATTCTTTTACTATACACTGACGATTCAGCACATCTTGAGCCATTTTCTTAGAGATGCTTCTTTGATCATTTAAAACAATTACAAGAAGCTTTAAAAGACAACCAAAGAATTTTTTTTAATAGCCCTTCAAAGTTGTTCATTGTTTGTACTTTATTTATTATGGATTAAAACCAGACATTTTAAAATTACTTTGCCTTTTTGTTTATTAGTTTTGGCACCAGTCTGCTGTTTTTAGAAAAAAGACCAAAAGAGTCTTCCCAAACTCACTCATCATTAACAGGGCCATTTGCATCCAAGCTACCTTTCAGACTTCTAAAACGTTTTTTTTTTCCAAAACAAGTAACTGGATGAGATATCTGGTACAACACAGGTATCCGTTTCTTGTTACAATTTTCACCTTACCTCTAAGTTTTGTATGTTGACAATCCCACAGAAGGTTAAACAGTATGAAACATGTCACCCATAAAACGAGGACAACATTAGATAGAACAAACATATTTTCACAACTATCTAACAGATCTGTGGTCAGTGACTTACTCGAGAGACACAGCTAAAATGTCCCTAATAAACAACCTGAAAGGAGGAGACTGGCAAACATCCAAGTTTTTCCTCTTATTTTGGCAGAATTAGGTGGAGGGAAAAGTTGATACTTGTCTTGATTTTGTTAAACAGGCATCTCTCTTTTCACACTTAAGAAGCCTGGGAGTCTTTTACATAGGATCTTTCAGAAACTGCCATTTTTCCATCCGGGATGCTGCACTCATTCCTACAAACAAGCTCAGAAAGCACCACCCCTGCCCTGCTGCGCTCTCAGTTTTCTTAAGGGTTATGCACACCATCATTTTGTACCTCTTTTTATACAACTTAAACTTATCCACAGATTCTCAGCCAGACCATTCTGTGTCCTGAATATTGTTCATTCAGAGGAATTTAAATCTTTTACTCCCACTATGCTCCATTATTTGGATGCCCCATTATTTGCCCAAAATAAAGACATTCCCTTTTCTTTTTGGTTAGATCTCCTATAAGAGATGCTTATGGTGATATCAGTCCCTGTTTTTCCTTTCTTTAATTCAATTTCTTCATCATCAAGTATTTAGCATGTCTGCCCTGACTTCTTCCTCGACACCAGACCAAGTATGCTTGGTCTTGATACACAAGGAGATACCTTCTCCCCTTTCTGCTTGCTTAGCGCTCCTGACCAAGCTATAGCCTATTGTACAGTCCTGAATTCATTCTAATAAGCCTTTTTAATGTTTCTGAAGCTTAGTTATGTACTAAGATTGTCAGTTCCTCCTATTCATTTCCCAAGTTCACTGATGTTTTTCACTTCTCGGACGCTCAGCAAATCGTTCCCTCTCACCTTCCCATGACCCTAGTGTAATTCCCACCTACTCACAGAGAAATCAGCCCTTTGAGGAAGTCATCTTTTGTTTTAAATTTACTAGAGGGATTTGGTCACGCAGAGGGACCAGGTAATACACTCCAGAATCCTCCAGGTAATTCTAAGCAATGAAAACTGAGTTTGAAATAAACTTTTTGCACCAATAAAACATACTTTGAGTCGTGATTCAGACTTTCTTATTTTTTTCTTCTTATATAACTCAGAGAATGCCCGGTTATTCCCATTAAAAGCACAAGCCAGAGTCAAAAAGAAGCATCAACCTACAATTGTTCTACAGGTCTTACTATACTTTTTTTTTTTTTTTTTTAATAGATGCACATGTTATTTTCTCTTTTGAAGCTTGGAAGCTATCTCTAAATAGTTTTTCAACCTTAGTCATCATGGAAAGCTGAGATACATCAGGGTGCTCTCCTACCTTCTGAAATCTGACTGTGATTCACACCAAAAATACTGTACATTCTTCCCAGAAAACAGGGATTGACAGCTAGCCTGGGGGACCATAGCATTTGGCTTTGATTCCCATCAATTGGCACGGTAGCCTCTTTTACTACTACAAACAGAGTTGTGCCTGGTTAACCATCTTCACTGTTTGCTCCATCTGGCTGCAGGCTCTGAGACGGTCATACTTCCTGCCTATTTGTTGCCTAATTACATTTGCTTTGTAGTAATCCTTCCTGTCGGCTGTTTTCCTGGCTCATGAATTGGCTCCTAACCTGACTGTCGGCGAAATCTCTGAGGACTGGGCCTTGCTCATAGACTGGTTCCATGATCCTCCTGTCTTTGCGAGGCTGTCTTACTCAAGAGATCACACCAAAAGTCTGTTACGCCTTTCATGTATTGTCAATGGAAACTCTTTAAAAATGACTTGTTTCCACAAAGGGCACATCTTCTCATAGTAAGAAACAGTAAAGAATAATTAATTAGTACCAGGATTATCCCAAAACAACCACACATAAATCAAAGATGGACAAGTTTTAGGATGCGGTGAGAGGAGACAGGTAGAAAGAGAACTGAGTCTTAAATAACTCAATCAGGAGAAAAAGATTGCTAAGACATAGTCTAGGTGGCAAACCCCATAAATGAATGCAATGGAAGAAAATGCCAATTAGGCCAATTTCAGTACAGGAGATGGGTCACTCCTCCTCATCTGTTAAATGCTAGGAGAGGAAAGAGAAAGTCCTGTGCTACTTCTGAGAGGTTAAGTGGGCTTTAATCATCTCTCTTTCAATCAAGATGTTGTTGCAGTAATCACTGGGCAAAGGCCCAACTAGATACTCATGAGTTCTAAAGATTCATGTTAACATTCACTTCTGTCTTGTGCAGGACTACAGAGTTCCTCTTCTTACAGGAATTATTGCTCATCTATTGATGAAGCAGCTGATAGAAAACAATTTGAGGAACACTTACAGCTCTTTAGCTACTGTGAATAAGTGAACAAACAAGGGAAGGTAAAGGAGCAATGTTAGTCCTGTTCTAAGGAATTATATGGCAAGCAAAACATAATAAATTCTTTAAGCACTTCACCCTACAGCCAAGAAAGATTTAACAATATTCATCATAAAGAAAAAATTTGGATATGTGGATGTTTTTACTCTCCTGTATTTAGGAAGCAAGAGGGCTTATTAGGAAACGGTTGTTGAATTCTCTGGTTTGTCAATATGGAGTAAATCTGTAGTACAAGTAACTGTTGTCATCTTTGCTCTCGATGAAAGTGCCACAAATACCAAGCTAGAACAAAAGGCCAGTTGTGGCAAGGCTCCAAAAAGGGAAGGAAGAGACTAGTCTGGTTCTGTCCTCCCATCTGACTACATGCATAAAATGAAATCAGTGGGAGTCATGGCATTGACTTCAAGGGGAAGAGGACTTTACCCACCCGGCTTACTGGCGATAACCATGGCAGCTTGTATAAGCAAGAAATAATAAAGTATCTATTCCTAGCATAACTTGCCTGCACCCTCAGCTCACAGTGCCAGCATTAGGACAGAGAGAAACAGTTTACAGTATCTTCAGATGAGGATGTACCACAGTAAAAGGCAGAGCACCCTGGCTCCGCCAATGACTTCCAAGTAGTTAGGAACAGCTCTACTTAAACATCTAAGACATCTCACATACTTGTAGGATACAGCAAGGAGCTTTTTAAATGCTCCATTTGCCTCAAAAACACTGGAAAGACTTAAAATAACCTGGACTGGGTTACAACTCGCATGAAGCATGTATCCTTGAACAGTAAAATATGATTCTTTGCTGGCCTTTTCTGAACCATCTGGAAGTGCTCTATGGAGCACAGTGTGAGGACCCATGTTCTGGTTGATTTCAAAAGTAAACACAGGCCCCCACAGCACTTACAAGATATGCTGCCCTAGCAGACAGACTTAGAAACAGCTTTGGGTCATAGAGTCACCTCAGCCACCCTGGTGACACAGCAATGCTACGGTTTCTGGTTAGTTTCCAATGTGCAAATCTTCTTAACGGGGCATGTTTCATAGCATGTATTTAGCCTCATTTCACACGCGCGTCCTTTTGGCTGAACTATAAAACAAATCATGGAAACAGCTACCAAAGATTCCCTGGTTAGCCTCCTTAAATGCAGTTTGCCACCATTACTGAATTCCAAGAACTCTGCAAGCAAGACAATACGAGTGCCTGTCCCCTTGAGAAGTCTTCACAAACAGACTCTGTATTATGGGAGATTATGTCAGGCTTTACATACAAACAGGTTTGGTCTTGATACCCATTGCATAAGGGGTACTTTCAAATGCAATAAGACTGGTTTTATTTATGTTGTTTTAGTTAGTATATGTTGTGGTTCTCATTAGGGGCCCAGGCTCAATATATTTAGGCTGGGTCAGGAGGACGATAATTGCTTAATGCCGCATTTGGCAAAGTTAGTTTTATTACTTCAAAAAAAATTAGTTCTTGGCAGTTGTTAAAAAAGCAGCTGGCACATAAGTTGTTTGACTTAACTGTTACCTCATTTTCTCTCAAAGTATTGCCAAAACTTGTTAACAACAGTGAACAGATGGTCAACATTTTTTAACTTTATAGATAATCTTCTTCCCAAATCAAATGATAGTGTTTTATTTGTTTAACCAAAAGGAAATTTGAACAAGAATTGGACATCATTTACATATATTCCACGACCAGTACTTACTAATGAGGAAAGTACTGCAATATTGCCAAAACTGCAACACATCAAGACAATTTAAAACAAATGATAGCTCCTGCGTTCACACTTGGTAGAGAAGGGTCTGGTTGCTGGATGACTGTTAGTGCTCAGAGGCCTCGGTAGGTTGCAGCCTTACTGCCCCAGCTGCTGTGCACACCCAGTTACGATGCAGTCAGCCCACCTTAGAGTTCAACCTAAGATATTACACAATCAGCTGCTAGAGACAGCACAAAGAAGGAAGTTAAGAGAGAAACTGGACAAACCGATGAAGTCTCTTACATGAAGTAGACATATGCAAAGGTCCAGTGTCTTTCTTTAGATACGAATAAAAGACAACAAAATGACACAAACAGATGAAACACAGTGAACAGCAGGCCAGAATTTTATCTTATAAGCAGTATTTCCAGATACCAGTCAGAAAGGAGAAGGATGCTGTAGCCAGAAGAAGGCGGCAGGAATTCTTGATGTGTAGACAGAAAGGAAAGGGAGCTGGAGATGCTGTAGAGAAAGACAGAAATTAGTTGTAACCTGGTAGAAAGAAACAAGTCAAAGATGGCACCTAAGACAGATGATTAACTGAAAAGATGTTGGTGTTGACAACAGCAGAGAGAACAGGAGGAAAAGGAGGACTTCATTAAAACCAGGACATTGACTTCTGGCACTGTTACATTTAAGTTGATAGTGAGAGGTTCATATGGAGAAAGTAGAGATACGGTGGGATGTACAGCTGATAGCACAGGGTGAGAAAAGCAGAACTCAGCAAATTGAGACAGTCGGCAAATAAACAGAAATACAGAATTGTGAAAGCCCAATGAGGGAAAGCTACTGAGGCCTAGGTATGTCTACTGTGTCCAAGCCCCTGAGGTTTGGCTAAAGGACTTTAACAACAGTAGTTTCAGAGAACAGGAGTGTGGTAGCCAGACTGGAGATGGCCTACTATGGAACTGCAAAGGAAGAACCTGTGATAATAGTTGCAGAAGCCTAGAGGTGAAATCAAAGATTATGGCAAAACATACAAGTAGTCTGGCCCGGACTTTTGCATTCTTTTGCAACATTCTTTCTGATCAGCTGTACTTATTCTAAGAGGAGAGAGGATAAGTGGAGAGAAATCTTTGGGTGTAGGTAACAAGGAGAGAAGCCCGGGAGGTATGGCTCTGCAGATTATTCTAACCTGGATGATGAAGAACAGCTCACTCTAGAATTAAGCAGCATTTCATTCTCAAAAATTCTAACCTCCTTTTCTGAGTCATACTAACCAGGCTGATTCCATGTTCCTGCATATGACTTCGGTGGTATCTGCTACAGTGTACTGTCTTGCTTGGCCAAGTCCAAACACCTTACAAGAACTGACAATTACAATCCCTGTTAAATGGCCAACATTTGTCTAGGACTTCTACAATAGCGCAATAATCCCGCCTTACCTTTGGCATGAAAAGAACATTTTAAAAATAACTATATAATAATCCCAGTATTTTTACCAGGTTGATTCTCTACAGTTAGTACACCAAGACTCCTGGCCATATCTTGTCAGTTTGAAAGAAATGTCAACATCTCCTAACACGGTTCTATTCTAATTGGTATGGCAGGTCAATCTGGAGCCCACTGGTATCACAATAGCATCATTGTCCCCTATACTGCTGTCCATACAAGGTAGTAGGGAGCCACCCAGAAACTAAGAGAAGTTTCAACCAATGGCTTAACAAAAGTCTGTCACCAGCAAATATGTAATGTATGCATTTGTGTAAAATACTTCTGCAAAAAAATTCACCTTGGATGAGTAAACTCTTCCAAAGAAATTGTGTTTCATTAGGAAATCCCTAAACTGCTCCAGTCAGTGTCTAACGAGCCAAAGCAGAATTCAGCAAACACTCTTAAAAATCCAACTTGTAATTATTACAATTTTATAACAAGAAATGTCAACCAATCTTCAACTAATTATCACAAGAGAGGCATTTCGAGCACCCTGTATTAAGTTGAGGGGATTAGTTCCAGACAAACATTAATCCAAGATCTCTTGCCAATGTGACATTAGTTCATGCTAGATAACAATTAGATTAAATCATCCAAAGTGATGACCTCAGGTTATGCCGCTCACTGCAGGGATGCTGGGGACCTGTCTATCTTTTACGTCTCATTTGACCTGCAGTGATTCCACTAAAAACTCATTGATTAATCACAGATAACTTTTACTACATTTACTATCATTGTTTTAACTTCAGAGAAAACTTGTGGAATCTCATATATCACTGGGTGCATGTACACTTGCCTTTAACTCAGACCAAGAGTGCATTTTTGAGGCAAATCTCTCAATCTTAGTCAATCCTTCCTACTTACTGTGCTTTGCTTCACATTGCAGAGTAGTCTTCGAGCATATGAACTGGATTTCTTTTTGATGAGACTAGGTCAGGAAATGGGCTCATGGCACACCTAATGCACTTCAGTGGTCCTTCACTTCACAGAAGTCATCTAGACTTAGTATAAAGTGTCTGCCTTACATCCTCAGTAACAAGTGCCTCATTCTACAGATACACTCCCTTTTGAACCATACCAGTTGCTAATGGAGAAATACCCTCTGTACGTTTTTTTCTGAGTCAGGAAAGAGGTTCTATACACCATTAACAGTTCTGTAATAGACCATATACTTAGATAAGTAACTTCAACTTACTTTAATAGGCTTGAATTTAATCTAGCTTAAGGGCTTTAGAGAGCACATGATTCATAAGAGATACGTAAATTGACATGACCGCATATCACAGGAAAAATGAAATACAATTGGTAACACCAAGCTCTCTCAGCAATTCTAAGCTGTAAAAGCTGCCTGGGACACAGTCTCTGTGGATTAATTTGGGGACCTCTGGAAACAATTATCCAAGAGGGTTTTTTTTTCCCTTGAACTTTTTTTTGGGGGGCGAGGGGGGCGGAGGAGGGAGGCTGAGACAGAATCGAAAAATGAAAGACCAGTATCAGCTAGAGGGCTCCAGCACATGTTGAGTAAAGTTTAAAACAAACCCGAATATTGTTATAACTTCCAAGATAAGTGAACAGGCAGCAGGAGAAGGTATAAGTGCAATGGGCACTGTGGCTGCTAGTTTATCTTTGCAAGTGTTTGAAAATAGATGACAGCATATAAAAACCTGAAACTCAGCACTACCATAAACCGATGCAAAATGAGCTGCAGAGATGAAATGGTGCAGGCCTTCTACTATTTAGTGCTTCCTGAAACACTGTAAGCAGGGAAAAAAGTCCTCATGGTCACTGCTGACTTATCTATAGTGCATTTCTTAGCAACACAGCCATCAATACACCAAGCAATTTTCAAAGCGCATTATCCCTGTCCATAAACTGTGGATCAAATAGTGAGAAAGGGGAGGGAAAAATGCTTTTTCAGTCATAGTACTGTCTCTGACAGTTCCAAAAATTTTCTACCTGTAGGTCACTCACCTAAATAACTGGGAATACATATTAGAAATCTAGCCTTCCATTAGATAGAGGCTAGCATCAGAATTGACATTCACTTCCTTCCTTACATTATAATTTAAAACAGCTGCTTTTTCCACCTTCCTTCTCTCGCATTATAGTTTAATATAGCTGCTTTTTCTACACACCTGATGTTCTAAAAGAGGAGGACTGCATGTAAAAACGTATGCAGAAGTGGGTTTAACTAATGCAAGTTGTGTTCAGATTGCCTTCCTTCCCAAAAGGCATGCATGCATCAGGGTACATTTGGGGATCTCTACTGTCAGAGCAGACTTCCTTTTTAAATTCTTTCACATTCTCTGTGTATTAAGGAAGAAAGGAATGAAGACAGATGCCAACTGGTATTTTCCTTCCACCACATTATGTTAGATTTCATACCAAAGTTAGCACAGATTCTGACAAGGCAGCTTAGGAGAACTGCAACAAGCCTATCCAAAATTCCTAGCCTTATAACCAGCCAAATCAGTTTGGGGGGGCTGCTTCTGCTGCTATAACATTTACTCTTAAATTGTCGTGTGACATGTTAGCTAGCTTTTCTCTCCCTACTTCCAGTGCACACACTAAGGGGATTTAAGACTAGATATCCTCTTTAAGAGGATAAAGACTAAGGGCCACAAACTCAGTTTAATCTTCTCATTTGACCTCTGAGAGAACTTGCAGAAAAGGTCCCAGCTGGGACCTTTCATTGAGGATAACACCTCTCCATCAAGAACTGGGCTTCTGCACAATTGCTGGGCTGATACCAATAAATCTGCACCAGAAAAGAACTGAAAAAGATGGGGGAGGGGCTACAATCTGGACCAGGAGTTTTGCTATTGAATTACATAGAGCCAGGCTTTTCATCAGCCAGTCATTAGGTACCAGGGCCAATTCTGAATCACTGGCTAAATTGAAGGATGCTTCCACAACTCATGTTTTTTCTTGTAGGCTTCACAGTAAACTGCGCCAGCATTAAACTTCACTGAACAACCTAAAATGGATATCAGCTAGCATTATGGCTTTCCAGAGTCAAGGCAAGCCACAGGGACAACTGACAGAAATGAAATTTTGCTCTTGTATGAGACAAGCCTTATCACTCTGCTAGCAGAACTACCCAAGTGGGTGCCAGACAAAGACTGCACTGCCCTTCATCTTAAAAAGAACCCAAACCCATTTTCCAAAAAGCAGATCCCCTTTACAGAAATTAGTTTTCTTCCAAGCTCTGTCTTAAAGATGAAGAGGTTATAAAAAAAGAATACAAGCATATCTTGTACATTGCACCAATATTCTATAGCAAAAACAAGAACCTGGGGTCTCTATGTGTCTAATTCACATTTCCAGAAGTATCTTAAACAATAGGAGCCCAGTTCCTAATGAGGCAGGACAGTGGGACTTAAGCACTTCTGATATTTTAATTGTCTAAATATCTAGTCAGAAATAAGTTCATCACAGCTTGATCTGATCAGCAGTGCAACCAAGGAAGAGAACGTTTGAGGACATTGCCTATACGATTTTCATTGAGCCTATTGTCATTTTTCTTCTGCTTTTTAGCTATTTCTTTCTTTTAAAAAGAAAACTTAGATTTATTCTGAATTGGTTAATTGTGCAAAATCGACAGCTCTGGACTCAAACCTTTTTTTGAACAAAAAATGGATCCAGGGCATTGGCAAAGTCTCAACTGCCATTTGCCTGTTCTGAACTTAAAGCAGCAATGGAGAAGCTAGGCAGGAAGCCAAGGAATTAGCCTCAGGCTAAACAGTCTCCTACAAGAAACAAGCTGTGCTGTAGGACAGATAATCACACCATCCTCTTGCCCAGTTCTGCCAGTCACCTCCCTATCCTCTGGTGTGGCAGGACTCCAAGAGCTGTCTGCAGATGTCCAAGAAGATGTCAGCAGGACTCAGTATGGCTTGATAGAAGTAGTGTTGTAAAAAGGACTGATTACCACTTCTAGCAGACAGTTTCCTCCATGGACAGGTCACAGCAGGATGAAACACACGTTTCAAGTACTGAAAATGCCTACCGATACAGGTCACATAAGAAACAAGCTAAAAGCCAAATGAGTTCTCAGGTCAGCAAAGAAAACAGCCCAAAATCTTTGTGACATCTTAACAAAAGAGATGCCAAGAGCTCAACTGCAAGGTCAACAGTGCTGTGGCCAGTTCAAACAATCAAGTTAAACCCTGGGAATGTAAAGAGACAGAAGGATGATGCTCATTGCTACCCAAAGGTCAAAGCGTTTACAGGATATTCCAAACCAAGTCTGCGCCTCACTGTACCCAGTCACATAAGGTGTTGAGCAATTGGCTTTATCTTGCATTTTAGGTTATGTTGAGAATTTACTTGCAAAAATCTTCCACTCATCTGTTTAGACATGTTTTCACACTGCCACACAATTTGAAAGAATTTGTATACTTCCAGAGCAAACACATCATCAATTATCAATTAAGAATTCATGCTCAAGTCTGTCTGCAATTAGGAAAACATTTAAGTACATGCTTAAGATCATTTCTAAATAGCAACATTTTCCTGAGTTGAATCCTAGACTTTTTGAACTAGGGCTCAGATCACATAAAGAAATGAGATTCCATTAACATCTTGTTGCAAAGCTAGCAATTTGTAAACCTTCAGAACAGCTTTTGAGATCTTGGCCAGGGACATTTGCAATGCAGCTGGTCTTCATCACTTCTCTTGTTTCGTGAGATGATTAGATTGAGGTTTACATATATTCACTTAGTTTTCATTTTGTTTTTAAAAAAAGATTGATAAGACACACAAGGACTAGTTGTATTAGTGTATTAATGAAAGCCAGCTTACCCGCGCCCCCTTCTCTGGAAAACATTTGCATCCAGCACTGCAATCACGGCCCCCACATGGCCCACTGTAAGACTTCTTTCCACCCTGTTTAAAAAAAAAAAAAGAGAGAGAGAACTGGTCAGTTGATGATCTTCCTTGGTTTAAATGCTCTAATTTCATTACATTTATCGTGTGAGTTTGTAGGGAAATAAATGGCAAAATATGCTTAAATTATGCTCCTCCATAATTGACTCATTTTCAGAATCACCAAACAGACAGAAAAAGTTGGTTTATAAATACATAGAGGACAGGTGAATCTACAGAAGTTGGCACTATTCTGCAAGGTGCTGAGTGTTTTTTAGGGTTACCAAAGTTCAAAAAACTAGATGACATTTTTAGATATTGAGTCTGCTGTTAGACTAGGATCATTATCAATAATTAGAACTTGCGCCTTGGCCATCCTGCATGCCCAAGTACCTCTACATCACAAGAAATACCAAGACAAATTTACTTTGTGATTCTTGCACGTTTCCACCAGGAACAAGCTACAGCCCCTGAGCGACTGAAATCAGAGAAACTACTGTGGCTTTTTTAACTAAGAGGAGATGCGTAAGGAAGACAGTAAGAAATATAAATGTTCGAATGGACATGAAAATCTGTATTTCTGAAAATATATCATACAGACATGTTTACAAAACTGTTCAGCTGAGACAGTTTCAACCAAAAAATCACCTTACATAGTGTACTCTGTACAGTCCTACCCATCCAGGCCTCAGAATGTCATCCATTTCATTTAAGGCAACTGATGCTAGATTTTGGGGGAAAAGAAATAATACAGCACTTAGGCTTTTTCTTCTAGTCACTACTTGCATAAAGAATAAAAGCCTGCCAAACACAGCTGCTGTTGCTCTTCCAATAGTTCTAGAGACAGTGGTCTGCCCTTAATTCCTCCTCGTCAACACACACAAACACACACACTTTGTGTCCTTGCTCCCACATGCATCCCCTACCGTGGAGGTAGGTCTACATAAGGAAGGACCTGCACAGAATGACCAAAGAACAAGAAAGGATAACATGAAGTGGCATCTCTCCGGGGCAGAGCTTAGGCTGTAGGGAGGCACTGCCTATTGCATTTTCAAATGTCAGTAGATATGGATTTAAACTTAATTTTCAATATGCTATACTAGTATTAGTTATTGCAAGGATAATCATAATATTTACCTAAATCTGAAGTCTATCAGTAACTTAATTTCCAAATAAAACACAGATTGTGGCACTAGATGGAAGTCAACCACAGGAGTTTAGAGAGTTTCACCTACTCCCTCCCACACTCAACAAACTTGAAATACAGGACTGCTGACAACTCCGTAACAGCCCTGGAAAGAAAGTGCAATTTAGCCACTCATGAAGAACAACCCTCTCTAAGGAAACTGTCTTTCACTGTCAACTGTGCTCTGGTACAGGCCTGAGGTTTTGAAATTCTGAATGAAATATGGATATAAGATCCCCATCTCAAGGTGACCAAACTAAGTGCTGAAACAAGCCTGGACTAGAATTGAATGTTTCCTTACTAAAAGCACTCACAGAACATTATTTTTAAAGCCTTTAAAATGTCCTGATATCTGTCAGGTGAGGAACATGAAAATGAAAGCCAACTCATGCAAGTTTCTCATGCAACTTTGAACCTCTTCTTTACATTAGCTTTCTCAAAGGAAGTCATTTTTACAGTGGGTTACAGAAAATTTGTCTAACATCACTTAATACCTTTCCTGCTAAAGGTAGATAAACAAAATATCTGTTCATTTAAAAACCTGATGTTCACACTGATTTGCACATTTAACACAACTCTGTTTTTAAGGCAGTGTGAACAGATGAACAGATGTTAACCAAAAGCCTTAAATCCAACCTCCCACGCTTCCCTAGCCTGAGGGACTATTATCTCTTGCTGCCAAACGGTCACAACAACCTTCAAGCAATTCTAAGAGGCATCAAGTGGGGGGAAAGAAAAAAAAAAAGCAAACAGTAATTTGGTAGATTTTTTGGGTAATTTTGTTCAGAAAAAACTCCTGCAGACATGGGGCTTTTGGGCTACTCATTAACATCCTATGGCAGGAACCTAATATCACAATACTTGAGCAGAATAGAGAGAGGGCAACACATTGCGAGAGAGCCACCATAACATGAAATGCAATGCAGGGGCTCCCGACCCTACGCAGCAGGAAATAAAAGTGGACTTAATGCAATGAAGGTAAAAACAAAGAAAAACAAAGAGCACAAAATTTGCATCTAAAAGATATATGCCAGGCAATAAGAACASCTCCAAGCTGTCTGCTCAGATGAAGAATGAACAGTATGAATTTGCAATGTGAACGGGCACTTCTGTACATTGGCAAGGGCTCGGTACTTAAAAACTGGTCCCTGTCTTAACAGACACTCTGCTGAGAGGCCACTTCTGACCACAAGCAGAAATAAGACTTTATGATCTGATTCTGGGAGGACCCACAAGTGAAGTGCACCAAGAAACACCTTTTGGCATGATGATATGCATGTCCTGCAGTGAGAATTTGGACTCATTTCTAGCCAATGGATATCTCTGTTCCTGACACTTAACCATTTATTATACTCTCAGCACATAGCTTTATGCTGTGCGGGAATCAGACTGTGCCTTCTCAGATGCTTATTCAACCCAGCCTTAAATTCTTCAAAGATTTTAGTTTCCGATATATCTCTTTTCCAGGTTATTCTTTGTTCCAAGTATTCTGCATGAGCTTTCAGCTCCCATAGTTCTGCGAATCCTGCTTTCCTCTCAGGAGGGAGTTACGCCAGACAAACTACTTCATTACAGGTTTGGATTCCTCGAAGGTCACTGCCTTGCAGCAGCTGCATGCTCAGAGCCCTGAGCCCACCCTCTTAGAAATGCCCAGGCTCGGGGCAAACGGGGCCTTCCCAGCGGGGCCCAGAGCGCCGGACAAAACCAAGCGGGGCTCCCCATCCCGCTGCTTGCGCTGCTCCCCACAGCACTGTCTCTCGTATAGATGGTTCTAGTCAAACTCCCACTGCTGTCAAAAGTCGTCCTTCCATTGATTTTATTGGGCATTGGACTGAACTCTCATTGAGGTTTATTAAAAACTGAAAATATGCCCACGTTTTATATAAAATAGTGTGTTCGCACTGTAGTTCTAGGTTCCCTTTCAAAGCGTGAGGAGTCATTTTGCTCACTTGTGAAGGATAGCATTTGGAAAGGAAGCAAACCAAAGCCAGTTGGCACCAAACCAGGTGTTACATGTCATAAGCATTTTATTTAGGGGAAGTAGTTGACATCAGACACTCCAAGGCTACTTAAATAGCAAACAGCCATGTACATAATATTTATGTATACAAGTCTAAAGGCTGTATATAACATTCTAGAGTACAGTGTTCTCTTCTGAAGTAGTTCAATATATTTTTTCCATTCAAAAAAAATCTCAAATGTACAAACTCATAGGTCATTTGAACATTTATAGATATGCGTAAGCATGGGTGCTTCATGCTTGGCCTGTGCACGTATTCAGGGAAGAGATATTTCCAACTGCTCTGTGATATTATATTTCAGATTGACAAGCATGGTTCCTCAGAAACAATAAGGAAGTAAGGAAATGAAGATACCAGTTATAGCAGGGTAAACCCACCACCAATTATAACAGAAATGAATTAAACTATTTTAATTGTGTTGGTTAGAAGCAGACCAAGGTTTTTAAAACAGAAAACATAAACATAAAACAGTAGCACTGTTGAAAAATAGACAATCTCTGAGATTTAAATAGCTATAATACAAACGAATAACACACATACTGATTTTAATTGGGATATTTCAGGCTTATGCGAGTATTACTCACATCGCAATTTAGGAAAAAATATATTATTTAAGAAGTATCTATATGAGTGAGAAACTATTTTTAAAAGACATTAAAAACAAGTGCCAGTTTAAGAACAATTTTCCTCTGCTGCTTCTGGTGCATCTCCATCAAGCATTTATGATGCAGATGGACTGCCATTTCAATCTTTCCATTGACTTCAGCATGCTCTGGAGCGGGGCCAGAAAGAGTAAAGAAACCTAACAGCTGTGATGCTGTAAGAGGTGTCCCAGCCTCGGACTCGCTCCAGCTCTTCCACAGCACCACACAGCTCCGCACAGGACCTGCGTATGATCTTGAAGGCCCTGTCTGCAGATCCAAAGAAAATCGTACCTGCAGCACAGGGGGAGTAAACCAACTAACACAGGGCTTCAGCAAGAGATTTCCATGAAGCATGGTTCAGAGGCAAGGGTAGGGCCCAATTTTGTCTTAAATCTTCTACACTGTACCTAAGGATCACATTGCAGAAGAGCTGAGAGCTACTGTCTGAGCACAACATTTCAGTCAAGCAGGAAGGGGAACCCACAACCCAGCCGAGGAACGTGACGAGGGCAGGTGTTGGGAAAGGACAGCAGAAAGGTGAAAACAACATAACCCTCCCTTTAGCATGAGGAAGTTCAAGAGCAGTGGCTGTAATGGGAAAGTAAGCTGGAAACCTTTAGAAAAGAATAGATTCTAAACAGTATCAGCATGCAAAATTGCAGGATGAAAAGTGCACTGAAAGAGCAGCAGGCCAGTAGGCAAAACAAAGAGGAAAAAAGAAGATAAGCAAAAGATGATGATAACAAAACAGAAAGTGGAAGAATCATAGCCTTGTCTAAGGAAAAATGGCATGGATGAAACTTTTTTCCCAAGACTTATTTCTGCTAACTTCCCAACTCCAGTGAAGGACCACTCTTGTCCAGAATAAAATCCTGACAGAAACATCACAATAAAATGCTGGAAATGGCACATAATGAAAACTTCTGGAAGCCACAAATAAAACATTTTCCATACAGTTCAGGGTCCTATTATCTGCTGATGACTAATAAAGAAATTATACTTACAGTACCAGACATTCAGACAGCCTGGTAAAATGTCACAGTGAAAAATCTCTAATGAAACATAATATCCCTGTTTACTGCATGAGCTAAGTAATGCTGCTGTGTTAACCTCACCCTTTTTAACTTTTCTAGCTTTTACAAATTAAATTCTTTATAACATTTTCTTTGTCTATGATTCTTTTAGCTGTTGCATTACAGAATTTAGAGCCCAGTTCTGAAAACATTTTTGCATGTGATCAGCTCCTCTTTCTGAAATTGGCATGTCAGTCTGCTCTGCAAAGCATGAGTAAATACAAAGTTGCCTTAGTGACATGAAAGGAATTCTCCAAAGCTAAAAATCCTTGAAAAAAATGATAAACTAGGAACCACAGCAACCTCTGTACTCAGAAATGGCAGGATGACCCAGCTAACACAGCGTTATGTCATACGGCAAATGGATTCAGTAATTCTTCCCAACGTGTGAGGTGTCACAGAGCAGAAATAACCTGACAGGCTTGCCAGTTAGGTTGCCCGAACACAGTTGTTGGGATTTGTTTGGCAGTGAAGTACCCAACAGGTGAGAATAAAATTAATCATGTCAGCAAAACATCAGATAAAATTAAAATACAAACAAATTATTCTCACGAAGAACATCAAGCACCTGAACTCATTTCAACTTTCCTCTAGTGAGATGCACCAAACCGCGACTTTCCCTGTCCGCTCAGTTTTTCTGAATCGTACAGAGAGCAAGGTGATGGCCAGGAAGCAGTAACTGGAATCTCTGCTGTAAAGCGGGGGGAAGCGGCTAGCAACTAATGAACAAAAGGAGGATACGAGCCTCTGAGCAACAGGCCTCACCGACACCTACGGCCTCGTTTGCCTTTTTTAGGCTACAGCACAGTACCAGCTGTAGCCGTGCACGCTCTGGAGAGAGAAAGTGACTTCAGCGGAATTAGTGACATGGTACAAAGCACGAGCAAAATTTCAGCTGGAATACTGTGCGGTGTTTGTCACCTGCTTTCAAGAAAGATGAACCCTGCACAGGCCCAGAGCTTGAAAATCGCAACACACGATTTAAGAGCCTCCCGGCTACAGAGCATGGTTTATCCAGGCCAGCAAAATGGAGATTCGAAGGTGATGCAACTGTTCTCTATACTTTCATCAGGAAGGTAAACGCCAGAGAAGTTGAAGGACTTAACTAAAAACGATGTTCTGGATACAACTCTGCTGCTCAGGAGCATTTACGCTTCTGACTCAGTGGCTGAGAAGGGATGTCGGCACAGAGATCGCTTATGGTAAGAGCAGATAAAACAGCACCACAGGTGGCTGCCAGGGCCTGAATGCTGGGCTACCTTATGCCACCCAGTTAGAAGGATGGACAATACTGGCACAAAAGCAAGCGTGTATAAACTTCCATAAATAGATGTAGGAGGAAATTAGAAGGGTTTTAGGCAGAGGGCAACATCCTTCCAGTTACAAAGGCAAGAGACTTAACATTTTTTATAAACCGCTAATCCTTTGCAAAGGAGACGGCTACGACAGTGGCCAGTCACAGTAGGAGACGGGCCTCGGCGGTAACCTGCCCCTGTGCCTGTGTTGCTGAAGCTTCCCGTGGCAAAGCGGCACCTCCTTGCCCAGCCCAGCTCCAGCCACTAGCAGCAAAAGCATCTAGAAAGAAAAGCATCCTATTCAGTGAAAAAAATTGACTTTGTGAAATAAAGTTTGGTGGAAACTGTCCTCAAAGTCTCCATTTTTTAAACCTACAAATTTCTCCTATAACTTGCTACGTTAAAAAGTGGTGTCAAATTGTGTCAAGCCTGGAAAAAACATTTTTATTTGACTCTAATAGGATTACAAGTGTAAAAAACCCACATTCAAAAGTAAGAGTCTATACAGTTTAAATACTAACTCATAAGCAGCATGTAAAGCCAGACTATAAGCCCTTCTCTCAGGCCGAGAACCCCCTTATTCCTCCTACAGTCCCAATGGAAATCAACAGCTTCCAAACACTCCAGCAACAGGAACGTCACATACTGATTATCTGACGTTAATAGATTAGAAACTGGCTCTGAACCGCTCTGTCTTCTGATGTTTGTCAGTTTTGTTGCGAGGATGGCACAAGAGCTCTGCATCCTTTTCCTAAATAGCCTATCAGTCAATGAACATGCAGTTAAAACCAGACAGTCTATTTACAGCCTACATGAGCAAGGACACAACACAAAGCCACAAGTTTATCTTTTACTGCACAAAAGGTCTTTCAAATGAAGCTATTAAATGTGAATCTGTAGCTAAGATACTAATTTATTTTAGGGTTCACTGATTTCTTTGGTAAACCAATTTCCTCAAACATTTTCATTCATTTCGTAGAGCTGGCAAACATCTCAACTGGCAACTGGGACCGAGTGAAAGTTACTAATAGAAACTAACCTTCCTCCAATTCAACCTACGCATCAGGTTACAAAGCTTAGAGAAAGTCCTGGTCCTAGAGAAATTAATGAAAAATTCTGACTGAATCAAATTTTACCCCCATACCCACTCCCTGCTTTCAATTCTGGGGGTGAGACAGGAGTGCTGTTGCATGGAAAATTTAATTTAAAATGAAATAAAATAATTCTTAAAGGCTAATTCCTGCATTTTATGCACACAGCAAAAAATGATCTGATGCTTTTCGAACAATAAAGTTAACTTACTCACATTTTTTGAGGAAACAAGCATTTATCATTAGCTGAATGGAGTTTGGAGATAGACTTTGCAGACTACGAAGGGAGTCTTTCTCATGGTAGAGGGTTTCCAGGATTTGTGTATGACAGCTGCCAAGTATACCATCTAAACTATCATATTTGTGCAAAAAAGGCATATAAGTTGCCACAGGCCTCATTTCCACTTGTTAGTAGGTGAAAAAATACGTAAGCAGAGAAAGGATGATTACATCATCTGAAAATATGAGTAACAAAATTCCAAATAGCTCCACATAGTTCAGAAAAATCAAAAGCTTCATCCTAGCAGCTACACACAAGGAATGGCTCTTCACTGGTCTCGGCTGCTGCCTGGGAAGCCACCAGCACAGCTGCCGTCTCGGCCCGAGCTGCTCTCGCCGTGCCGCGAGGTCCGGCAGCTGCCTGGCTTTAGGATCCTGCAGTTATTCCAGGCAACACCTAAGCGGCTCAGCAGACTGCACCAGCCACTTCATATCTGAGAATGATGAGGAGTCTTATTCAAGATACAATTACCAATTTTTAAATACTCAGCATTATGACAAGGATTATAAAACACTGTTCACTACATTGATTTCTTTAAAGACAGCATCCATACAGAGCACATTTTCTCATCTTTAGGATGCCTGTCAGAGATCCTTGTTATTCTAAAGCAAGAATGACTCCATAGCCTATTAGAAAGAGAAAAGATCCTATTAGATCTTTTATCACCTTTACTATAGTACCGATACAAATTTGTGTAAGAGCTTTTGTTATTTTTGTTTCTTCTTCTTTTTGAAATTCACGGTGTATTCCTTAACAGATGAAATTTCGCCAGGCATAAAGAATGTGTACGTGGGTGTAGGCACTCCTCACCCGCGCCCATGAAGCTGCGCGAGTGGTAGGTGTGCGCTCGTCTCTCAGGGGGCTCTGGATGGAAGTGAGGAAGGGAGTACGGGGAAAGCAGTTTTCATTCCCTGCATCCTACGGGGGTGGAGGGACTTCTCTGCATTAGTCTCACTCAAGCCAGCGCATGGGCAGCGCTGGGAATAGCCATGGGATCCACTACTGTGCAAATGCACCAGCGTCAGCTGCAAGGAACAGGAGAACTACTGTGCCCCACGGCAGGGAAAACTGCTTGCAGAGGACTCGGTCTCACCTCAGGGAAAAAGGATTGCACAGGCAGTTTGTTGCTTTAATTTATAAAGAAAGTGCCCATTGGTATTGTTTATGCATCCCAAAACACATCCGTTTGTATGGAAAGAGACAATGGAAATTCACTTTCAGGTAAATTTCAAGTGCACTTTCACATATTGTTGCAGCACATAACACTGAAAAACACCGACAATATTAGCAAAGAATCTGCTTTCTTTATGCCACTCTCTACCAAAGCTCGGCAAATGCCAAATTAAGAAGAAAAAAGCCCTTGTCCTACTTCCGCACCTTCACAAAGCTATAAGCTAGAGAACAAGGCCGTACACGGTGATTCCAAAATCGGAGATAACTGTATTAGTTGCACCATTTAGCATAGCTATTTACCAAGTGTGAACCTTCTCAACAGCATCATAAGCCTCACACAAGATCACAACACTGGCTAATTCCAACACATACAGCCAACTAGTGCAGATGCTTATAGTACTAAAATTGATAAATAGATCGATAATATTTTGGATATTATAAAAGTATTGATGGCGCAGCTAAAGGAGGTGGGCCTTAGGGCGTTGTACAGTGTATGTGTATGAGATATGTAACCATCAGCCACTCCAAACCTTTATGAACCACACAAGCAAACCAACTAAAAGCAGTAGATCTTGGGAAAAAACCCAAACCCATCACTACCTCACAACAGAGAAAGTGCACTCTTCCATCAAATAACCTGCTTTCAGACAGCTTCTCACTTTATCCTTAAATGTTCTCCTGATGTATAAAAGTTTTCACACACTCCTAAATATATGCTTGTAGCTTGAAAACAAGTTTTCATGAGTAGCTGCATTTAATCATTCAACTGAAAGGATGAAATAATTCAAGCCACCCTTCTATTTGTGATTTTACCTTGCAAAAAGCTGTGCAGTCATAGATGAAATGTGAATTTTTTGAAAAACCCCCATTATTTTTTTTCTCCAAATAGCTGAAGTTTCCAGTGTTGCATCTGAACTGTTGTCAGTCCCATATTATCATATCTTTTAAAGCTACCTTTAAAGCTCTCTCAATTCTCCCTATCAGTTGCCAAAACAGTAGCACAAATTTCAATAACTATGAAGCATATGCAAGTAATGTAATGTTTCACTTTCAAAAAAAATCTCAGACTTAACTACAATCTTGTAGAAGACTTTTCTGCCAAGTCACCATAAAACTAACTATTCCCTGTCCACTGTAATCTGAAAGTTTTCTTTCTTTAAAGGGGAGGGAAATCTTGCATTCAGTATATTTTGTAAGGACGTAGCTTGATCTATCCATGACCAAGTGAGATTTTCAAGCCTATATTTTTATACCTAACATCTAAAACAACTTAGCTACACAGTACTATTGCATGAGGAGTTACTCATTGAAGATTTTTTTCCCCCAGATGGAAAGGTTTTGGTTTTTGAATACAAAAAACTATCATTTAACCACAACAGAAAACAGTATCTTGAGTAACTTCATCCCTTTCAACTAAAATGCTTGTTCAGAGGCTTACGTAACTGGGGCGAATGCAACAACTCCTCCTGTACAATCATACTGCATTTCCGCTTTTGCATTCATGGTGGATACAGCTGGTCAGTGGACAAGCACTTGGCCCTGAAAGCAACTTGGCTCCTTCCTCTTGTAAACTATTCTAACCAGTAAAAATACTACAAGAGAGAAATCTTCACTGAAAGCCAAGGGGAGGTTGATAGTACTTATCAGCAAAACCTGTACTATGAAATAAGCTGGAATGAGTCCATCATGATTCATCCTCCAATTTTACAGTCAACACAGACCACCAACTTTGAAAATATGGCAGCAATTTATTATTTGCGTTTTATTTTCAAATGCATAATTCCCCCAAACCATCTGCTGTAAAATGTCTGTTTTTTTAAGAGGAAAGTTCCAGAGCTGACAAGCAAATGATGATCAAATTTTCAAAGTAAAAAATGAGGAAAATGTTTTTGGTAGAAACTGGCTGCACTTTTAGTGATGCGTTCGGCAGGATGGTGATGGATTGAGAGGCGGGGGAGGGAACCGCATCCAATCTTCCACTCCAGAGCTAACTCCTAATCGCTCTCTGGATCTTTTGGACTTGAGTCAGGGAGAAAATCTCTGATGTAAGTGTTTACCATGGTGGAGTCACACTAGGGGTCAATGTAGCCTTATGTGTGGGAGACAGCTGGTGTAAGGATGCTTGATCTACCTCATGGGATACGACTGAAGAGTGGGAAGAGCACAAGGAAGCACAAAGCTGTCAACGTGAGCAGAGTCTCTTAAGAAAAGTGACTTTCGAGCCATTTTTGCACTTAGTTTAATATAGATTTCTACAGGCTCAGCTAACTCAGCCAGCATCAAAATGTTGCCTAAAACTGAGAGGGGGGAGTTGTAAAATAAGCTACAACTGCACCTGAACACAAAATACTTAAACCAGCTCAGGTCAGGCTCCTTTTCCCTTGCTTTACATCCTTCAAGGTATTGTCAAAGCAATACTAACAACTTGAGTAACTATCCCTTCCTGAGCGCATCACTGATCTTGTGCAAAAGCAAGCCACTTGTTCCAGGGATTTTCTTGCCACTTTCTTCCCTTAGATTTTCTTTTTTCTCTTCTAAACAAAGTAAATCAACTAGCAGCAAAAGAAATAGCCAGAATTCACCTAGTTCTGCTTTGTTTGAACTTTGTGCACATGCAATAGGTATATCAGCAATACTCTGAATCTGTTAGATACCACCTTATTTCCCCAGTTAAAACAACCTTCCCAAAAGCATGGCTCCACATTGCTATACAGTTAAACACATTTTCATATAAAAACCACTGAAAGACTCAGTTCCACAAAGCATTTAGATCCATGTTTAATTCTAATGACATCAATGAGAGCAAAGAACATGCTTGAATGCCTTGCTAAAAAGAAATCAACTGAGACACGTGGCCTAAGGAACGGCCCTTACGATACCTAGCTGAGCGCAGAGCAATCCTGCAGGGTAAAAGCACGCGTACCCTCTCTTGCCACACAGAAGATGAGAGCCTCCCCGCTCAGCTTGCACACAGGCCGTCCTCTGTGCCCAAAGCAGGACAACTGCCGGCTCTTCCCTGTTAAGGATGACTTTGGGTGTGATGATGGAAAGAAAGCGCAAATTGTACTATTCCCTGTTCAGGAACCATCAACTCCTTAAACCAAAGAAAGATCAAAATACCTTTAACAGCATAACAGAAGCAGTGTTACTCCGAAACACAGGGAGGGAAGTGTGTGAAACTCACTCTTTTATCTGCCACTTGCATTTTAAATAAATATGCCGTGTAGCTTTCTGCTGGAATGTTGCATACATTTTGTGTGATTAGCCCAAAGGACAAAATGAGCTGTTTGAAATATTCAAGATTCCTTCCTTGTCAGGATTAGGAAAAGGTTGCCCTCAGCACTGAATACCCAAGTATGCATATTTCCAAAGACAGCGCTGAAAATACCTAGATACACAGATAGCTACAATTCTCCACAATAGAGTGACAAAAAGATTCCTGAAATAGCCACTTTTATTTCACTAGCGTTTCCAGAACAGGCACACAAAAAAACGCCTGCGTCCTTTCCCACAGCATGGTATATAATAAAAATGCCTAGGATAATTTCAACCACCGCACTTTTTTCTCAAAATAATTCTTATTATATAAAAATCCATACTATGGGGAGGGAATGCAAGCACTCCTATTAATCAGCTGCAGTAGTGATTTCAAATCTGCACTAAATAGTTTCAGACAAGGCATTTCAGAGTACTCAAATTCCTTGTCACATCATCAATAGACACTGATTAAGAAACTCTGATATCCTGTCCTTAAATTATGAGAGAAGTATAGCTTTGAAAATGAAAATGAGTAAGAACTGGGTTTACTTTAAAAAAATGTTCCTACAGCAAGAAATCAGTGCTGCTGAGAGTCTGTCATAAATAATGGAAGTTATACATAGATTGGTTGGGCATTTCCATTTTATATATAAACAATTATCTCTGCCTGTAACACAAATTAATGGTTACGGCTGTGGCATTTGTCTGTTCAGGTTACTAATATACCCACCCCAGATTAGTTTTTAAAATAGGACAATACACGTCAGCTGCAGACAGGGTGGAACCAGCTAAGCACTACTCCCATGTGCAGAAATGGTTTAGTTACCAGACTATTATGCCCCACAGGCATGAAGTTTACCCACCTTTTCAGTTCATTACAATCTCTAAATCAAGGTCACTCATTCTTCTTTTGGGGATAGGCTAGATAAGGAACTTGGCCAACTCATTTTCTCTCACTTGACCTTTCATTTGATTTCTGAAACAGGAGATCTACATCACAAGTTACAAATGGATCAAAATGACCAAGACAGCTGAAAGTCTACATAATTATAGTTTATCTAAATAAAAACATACGTACTCATCTCCTGGAATTGTTGCAAGACTATCTTTCATAGCCCCAACATGATTAACTCTATAATCTCTATCTCTATTGCTTCACCTGTTTGCTTTCTTTCCCCATTTAGTCATTCAATCTCTGTTCACCTTGCACTCTGTGATCCAGCAACCCTGTCCTGGCGCATGTCCAGATACTGCATCGCTGCTGTCCCTGCAGGTTCTGTCACTGACTGAAGCAAGAACAGACTAAACCCACAGCAAATACTAGAACGAGGATCCCACTGCATGGGGCTCATAAAGTCGTCTCGTGGAGACTTACTACACTGACCCTGGAAAGCAACATGCACATTGTGTGTTCCGGGTTAATAAAATCACAAAAGCTGCTAAGGAAGCACTTTGTGTTCCACCCTCAAAATACTTGAGAGAGTAGTATCACTGTGAAATCTCTCTCTTTTGGGGGCAAAGGATGCCTGCTACTAGAGTGCTTGTTTTTGACACTGCACAATGGGCCATTTAATTAATCTTGGGGCACTGCAGTAGTAAGCATTTTTTGGTAAACGTCTATGGAGCTGTTACACTATCACAGGCAGATTTCTAGTATTTTCAGGTCAAAATACATATTTATCCCAGGAACGTACAACTGTTGACTCTTGGCTGTTGACTACTTCGCAATCTTGATTGGTCATTTAGCCTTTATCAGAAACATAAAATGCCACCAGGTCAGTTGTATCATCTACAAATGTCTTGTGCTAGCATAAAGGTCAGTGGAAGATCAGTTCCTTTGTGTTAAAATGAAAAATAATGAACTGTGAATATAATACATCCTTCAATTTGCGCACACTCCTGCATGCACATTAAACTGACTGAGAAAACAAATAAAAATAATAATAAATTAAAATCAGACATGCTGTTTTTCTGTAGCCCTACCACTCAGTAAAAGAAAAGTTTCATAAAGGGCTCAACCATGCAGCAAATGCAGTCAAAGAGTCCTTTTAAGTCCAAAAGTTTCTCATATCCTCATAAGAGGATAAAACAGATGATAATTAAGAATTTTCAAATACTGTAAAGATATCAGAAATATAAGAGTAACCAACAGGTAGAAAATAGGAAAAGTAAATTATGTTTAAAAAAGCCATGAGTATGCATCTGAGATTGATTATATCACCATGAGAGCACACATATAATTAAACATGGCTTTATTAAAATAATTTCCCTTTCTAACAACAGTTGTAGACAGTAAAGTGATTTTGATGAGTCCTTCCATCATGATGATGATAATGACCATAAGTCTCTAAACACGGCTTATCTATAAGCACATTTATCTCAAAGTCCTCTACAAACATAGTGGTGGTCCTGCAAACCATTTCTCAAACAGGCCATCTCTGTTACAGCTGGAAGGGGAAAGAGAGGGTGAAATTCTTATCTACTGGAAATACTGCATTTCAGACATTTTTTTCATTCCATATGGAGCAAAAGTTTGAAATTTTAAAATTTCCTGAAAAATGGAAGTCCTTTCAGGATAGAACAAAACGCATGTTTTTCAATATTGCAAAAAGAATTCAGAGCACATCTTTCTTATGCTGCAGCAAGCCCCAGGACCTCTGGGTTCAGCAGCCTGCGAAGCCAGGAGTCTGGAGGCCTGAGCTGCCAAGAAGCTAGGAAGACAGAAAAGCTGTCAGAGACCAGGCAGGTTTTCTAGAGAGAAAACTGCCCAGCTTCCCTCTAACTCAGTAGTGCCCTGTGGCCCTTCAAGCTGTACCGGAGCCGCACTTCCCAGCAACAGAATGTTCCAGGGAGGTTTTTCAAACCCGTCTGAGCAAACAAAACTGAGAGAGTCCATCAGCTGGAAGCAAGCCAAAGCAAGCCACATCCCCAAGATGCAGAAACTTCTGGGTTACAAATGGCAAGGATGAAGGAGCGCAAGGAAGAGCCAGAGCAGCTCCAAAACAGGCAGTGAAGTAGAATAGCGAGGGGCTGGAGGACACAAGGCTGGGAATTCAATACTTCTAACAACAAAAAGAAACCCCCTTTCCAGTACTACCCACCAACTGGAAATAGGGCTATGACCCAAGTCTACTCCCTCCCTACCCACCAGCAGGGTACTTCTGAGTTGCTTTTAGAGAGTCAGCTCTAGTCTTCTCTATTTCCCTATTCTAGCTTTGCTGTCATAAAGCACCGCTGTGGGGGCCTCACCCTGGGCTCCTGAAATTCAGAGAAGGGGGCAAGCCAAATTTGCACAGGAACCTCTGTATAAAAGCGTGTTTTCCTGCACTTGCTTTCTGCTCTGCAGAGCAGCAACAGCATAGCCCCCAGGAAGAGGTTCTCAGGTCCTGCCTTTAAGTCTGGCTAGATTTGTGCGCAGCAGGAACATAACAGCGTGGTCCAGAATTTAGGACCATTGTTCAAGACTTTGAAGACTGAAGTGTCTAGGGAATCTCTGAGACATAAAATCAATCAGCAGTTTTCTCACTACAGAATAACTCCTCTTTCATCATACTTTCATATAGCACATAATGTGCACAGCAGGAAGTTGTATTTAATATTACGGCTGTTGGTATAGATCAATTTTCTGGGCTGCCCATCTCACTTCACTCAGGTTTTCACCTTGCAAGAAAGGGCAAGCAAACTGTCCTTTCCTGGTAAAACGACCCTTCGTGGTAAATCAGCCAGCCAAGCACTTCACACAGAGCAGAACAGATTTGCTCAAGGATTCCTCTCCAGTCTATCCAGTGAGTACGTCACTACATGGCTAAACCAGATGTGAATTAGACAGCAACTTAAGAAGCCAAAAAAGGATGTATTCCACATCTAGGAAAAGTCCATGGCCATCATGCTGATTCTTCTTTCTACTGACACTGAAAAAGGAGAAGTGAGGAAGGGAGAAAATATAAACTGAGGTAAAAAACTACAAAATGACAAGGGAAACTTAAGGAATTCCATTGTGTACCCATGTGTTTATTTAATTTACTGTTTGGACTATTCAATTTCAAGTAACACTTTTAAACAGAGCAGATATCTATTCATCAACTGTGGATGTTGAAAGCTTCTGCCAAGAGAAAATGAACAATCATTGTTAAAGATAATCTTACCTGTCTGGAACGGGAAGAGATGAAATGCCTTTATAACATTTATCTAGATTAAACAGATCAGAGGAGGTACAGCTTGATGCAGTATTTTGACAGGATGAGAGTATGTTTGCTGAGGAATAGGTACTGATTAAATCTGAGAAAATGTGTGCCACAAACATTTCTACTGAGGAAACCAAAAAAGGATAAAACTTAAAACTGTCAGAATAAATGTATCATTCTGTTTACAAATATCCTAATGTTTAACACATATCTTGGTTACTAAGCAGGATTATTAGCTTTACAATGATATATTACAAAACACATAAAAATAAATTTTATGATTAGTGAGCAGTGGATAAGAAGAGGAGAGAATGACACACAAAAAAACTATTTTTAGCAACAGCAAAAAAAATAAGGGGAGGTGCTCCTTTGAGACATCATTATCAGAACTCCACAGTTTGAAAACAATACAAGAAAATTTTTTTAGCTTTTGGTTTTCTTTCTCTAGATATGTAACATGTATTTTCTAGAATATTCGCTTCCCGTATTATTTTATGGGGGGGGAGGGTTGAAAAAAGACTATTCTTGTCAGATTGTCATACACATACAAAAAAAGTCATATAGCAAGCACATGCAACATCAACTTTCAGATTTATAGTTTGCCACAGAACTTGATAAAATGAGAAGAATGAGAATGAAAATGAGAAGAAAATGAAAACCAGCATTATTGAATGGATTAATCCTACAGGTTTTACTGAACTTCTCCACGTATCTTTAAAAATTAAAAATACCTTAAAGTCATCAATGCAGTCCTCTTTACTGATGGAGATATTTAATGCATTACATCTGGACATACTATCAGTGTGAGAAAAATCTGTGTAATTAAAGAGCTTTGATAACTAGCACTTAAAATTATTCATGAGCTTAAGATTGAAAATAAATCCTATGGGGTTTTGGGTCCTGTTCCCCACCATCACTCCAAAATATATATATACATTTTTTAGCCTTTACCAAGCCATACAAAGGAAAATCTGTCATCAGACAGACTAAAACTATCTACAAAATTAGATTTGGGAGTCTGATGCAAATTAAAGCCAAAGCGTCTATTTAATATAATCTCCAGAACCCCTTTTTGCCAAAGGCGTAGATCTTTATCAATAGGTGTGTGCCCTTGCAAGCAACTGTTTGAAATGGTGACCTGTTAAAATGCTTAACCCTCTAGTCCCCATACACCTACTGGATACAGCACTGCCTAACTAAAGGACGTACCGCTAGGGCTAGCTCAGCATCTCATATTGGTGGATGACAAAAAGCAGCAGCTCAGGAAGTAAAAGCAACCAAAAAATTCTTAACCGATTAATGTAGAGAAACGGGCAAGGATAAACAAGGATTTGATCCTGGAAGTCCAAGCAAGGAAATACGTTTACAGAAGTTAGTTGTTAAAACAAGAAAGTTACCCTGTAAGAACACATTTAAGGCATAACCCTGCTCAGTCTCTTTCCCAAAACCCACTACAGCTGATAACAGACAGGTGTAACCTGAACAGGAAAGCCAATATGGTGGTGATAAAAATGACAAAATTTCACTGAAATCAACCTCTTACGTCCTGCCTCTATAAATCCTCTCTCCTAAGCAGTCCCTTGGGATTGACTGCATTATTATGGGTGAGCAGAATTTCTCAAACATGGAGGGCTTATAAGGTAAGGCTTTTCATTTAGGAGGCAGTTACCACTGTATTCAAAATAATTTCTGCTTAAACAAACAAACAAACAAACAAACAGATTTAATGCTCAGAATTGGCACTATCATAGTGTAGTATTTTACAGAAGCAATAACACAACAAACTCATCTTAAGCTTTCAAAATATCCTAAAGTATTCTTATTTTGAGCACATCCTTCTTACCTGTCAGGCACTGTGTGAGAATGGATGATCTACACCAGACATGGAGCACTGAGAAGTGCTATATATGCAGTGCAGAAAGCACACTACTAGGATATTCCTGGTCATTTAAGATCCAACCTTGAACATTATCACTTAGAAAAACAAACCCAAGAATGCCTCAAAAAGACTGGAAGCATGAAGATCAGTGCTGTGAACAAAAAATTTAGTGTCTTATTGTGCAACACACTAGCTAGGCACAGTAGTGTCTTCTGAGAAATTAACACCCACTTTACTCCAAACAACTTTTATCAAAGACATTGCCAACTTAAGCATTTTTTTTCTTTTTGGTACAAATAATACTTAGGGCAAATGTAGGTGGAAGGACTAAGGGAAGAACAATTTTATTCTATATTGGTGACTAATTCCTACTATGTGTTTCTGTAGAGCCTTCTTCATTGTTGTCCTCTGTCCTTTTAGCATGAATCTTTTAGACACTGAAAGGGAGAAGATTACAAAATTTAAACTAGAAAACAAGTTAATGCAAAACACGTGACCATGAACCAGAAAGAACCAAACTTCCTTTTGGTCAATGTCTATTTCAAGTTGGCTGTTCTATTTTAAGAAAAAACTACTCCATTTTTTCCTTAATTGGTAAACTGGATTCTAACTTTTGCACTGGCTCTGGTTGAAAAATACCATGGTTTGTGGTATGAAACAACAGATGTTCTTGGAACAACAGACTCAGATATTTCCAACTGATACCACTGACAGAGAAATGCCAGACAGAAAAAGCAACTATTCCTGCTGACACTGGGCCCACCTGGGCCTAGTCCTACAAAGCGCTGAGCAACCTATAGAGATTTAATGAGACAGGAACACACTCAGCAATTCAAGAACTATCTCAGAACCTATAAAAATTGTCTCTAACAAGACACGCTTGAAAAAATCACCACTTTTTATTAAGTGCCAAATTGCAGCTAGGTTTGCATGGCTGTATAAGGGAATAAAAAGCGAAGAGTCAAAGAAAGCTTTCTCTGTGGGGCTGCTACGCTCGCCTCGCTCCCAGGGGAACTGCTGAGCAAAAATAGCCTGACTATGGAAAGCTCCAGCTCTACCCGCCACCTTCACCGAACGGATGGGATAGCCCTGCTGGTTGCCATGCCAGAGAGGACAGTGCATTAGGTACAGGCTTAGCAATAGGCAGTGCCGCATGTAGCTGGGAACAGAGGAACGCTCCTTCTCTCTCCTTGCATCCCCACTCTAGGGAAGGTGGAGCACAGGACCTCGCTTTACACTGGAGACTGCCATGCAGACCACTGTTAGGACTCTCACCTCCTCCCCTGTTTCTCCTGAGGAGACAAACCTTTTGCCTGTGACTCCACTTGCTCTCCTCAAGCATGTTCTGGTCTGGAAAGACAAGAGCACTGCTGGCCTGGGAGAAGAAGGAAGCACTAGCCCATTTCCAGCCTCTCCCCTTCCACGTTACAGGAGGGGTAGATGACACACACCCACACTCTGCCGATGTTGACACTAGTATCACCAATATCCTAACAGTACCAGCACCTAAGCATTTTGCATTTAGAACCATAATACTACCATGACATACTGGTTTCACCCACCCTGACAGCACAGAGCTGACCCAAGTCATTGCCAGCACTGAACCAGATCTGGGCAGCTTTGCAGGACCTAAGCAGATTCAAAGTGATGCCACACTTCATTCCCCAGCAGGTTGGTTTACTGACTTGGAGCTCCACTGTAAGCAAGCCGGCACCCTGTCTTCACATCATGTCACCCCATCTCTAAACTCTGCGACAACCAGCCTGCCGGGGAATGTGGCATGAAACTCCTGCATGGAATCACGGGAGTCAGCCCGGGCCTAAGCAAGCTCATCAGCCCTGGCTCAAAGCTGGCCATACCACACCAGCCTGGCCTCAGCCCGGATGAATCCCAATTCCAGGATCAGATGTATCCCATACAAGCATTACAAAATCAGGACTTCTGTGACCATCTTGTACTATTTCCCAGTTTAATTCCTGTTTGAACTAGAGTGTATCTTTTAGGAAATCATCCAATCTTTATTTCAATATCTAAACACGAAAGTTCTAATGACAGAACTAGATGCAAAATGTTTTGATTTTATCAAAATGTTACAATTTCCTGCACAAAAGATCATCAAAAATTGATCCATTCCCTCAAAGCCCTTGAGTTCACTGAATCAGCATTTTTTGGCAAAAAAACTGTTTCATCTAAATTTTTAAACCCTTTTTTATGAGACAGTATATTGATATATATGGAGGAAAATGTACAAATGCATACACAGGTTCTATTAACCAAGTGAGTATCATCTTGCTTTTAACTGTGGGTCATGAATTACAACCAAAAGTATGTCTATCTTATTCATCTAGTTAGCGCCATAGTACTGTTGCGGATTTTAAAGTTTTAGAAGAACTTTACATGTATTTAAGCCTACCATCATCTAAATCCAACATCAGTCTTTCTGTGTTATGTAGAAGAAACTGGGAGTTACCAGCATTTCTGTTTATCTGTCACCGCTCTTTCAACCAATGCTTATCCCAGGACGTTCTTTTCACTCCTTATATTTCTTCATCTCGTTAATCAAGTAGGTCCTTCACTGGCCTTTAGTCCAGTCCGGCCACTCACAAATCACCTGTGCTAATTTGCTGAAAAAGCTTCTGAGATTACTAGCAAGTATCATTCTGGAAGAAAAACATGCTGGTTCCATGGCAACGTGAAAGTCAATGAGCCCACCTTGAAACCTGGGAACAATGGTCCCTTTCAGAACACCCCAGCGGAGGGAGGGACGATGTCTTATTAAGATATTGGGTTCTTTCAGATTATTTGTCAGTGAGGGTTTTTTTTAAGGAGAAAAGGCACGCTGTAAATTTGCCTTGTACAAGTTGATTTGATTTTGGAACATATTAATATGACACTGTTGAACTTTCCCCCCATCTCCAACCCTGCCCAAAAAAGCAGCAGCATACAGCACAATGAAAATCACCATTTTTGTAACCCAGCCACTGTCAGGGTCTACACAGCTTGCAACACAACACATTTAAGAATTCTGATCCTATAGCCATCAGAGAAAGGGATGGCCTCCAGGATGATATGCTATCCTAAAGAAGAAAATCTGGAGAAATTTTGTGGAGAATCAAGAAGTTTAGGGTGAGAAAAGAAACCCTTCCTCCTGAACTGACAGACAAAATTTACAGAGACGCACTGAATTACCCAAAAACAGTTCTGCCCTAGCCATCAGAACAGCCTTAGTAATATTTACATGCATTGCAATCTAGGAGACTATTTCAAGACTACTGCTGGTCACGGCAGTCTGCCTTTGCTCTTAATTTCAGGTTTATATCTCTGCTTTCCGAAGAGATTTTCTGTGCTCCTTTCATTATCCTTGGGAGACCCAGCCTAGGGATGACCCAAGCACGATGCTGAGGCTCCTCTCCCTCCACAGTATTACTGCAGCAATCCGCCTGGTACAATTGTACTTCTTCATCACGTGGTGCAGTTATGGCCAAGCAGAGCAAACCCTTCTGCAGTACTAACACTACTTTTTTCAAAAAGCTAGATACATCCAGCTTCTCAGTGTCTTTCTCCTTCATGTTAACTCCTCTAATTCCAATGTGAAGCATGTGGTAGACCAAGGATGGCTAATTTTATTTCAGTTGCACAGCCCTTAGCAAAAGCTTTTGGTTGTTAGTGGTAAATCTGTCTAGCACTTGCCACTGGGTGCCCGCAGGCTGTGCAATAGATTCCTCCTACAATGCAGATAGAGGGCTGTCTCTCTCCCATTACACAGCTTTTTGGAAGGGTCAAAGCAGGAAGGGTTAAATACTGCGAAAGTTTAGATCTGGAAAAGAGATATACCCAAATTAAGTTAAAAGTTCCTTATTTCCTGGAACTTCTGAAAATGCAGGAGCTGAAAGAATTTATACTTTGTCCTGTCCAGTAAGAACGAACCTTCTTGCCACAGTTATTTGGATAACTTAAACACATTTGCTTTTTAGAAGATGATTTCACTCATCAGCCTGTGCTCTCAACAGGTGTGAATCCCAGAGCTGCGATTCCAGCAGTCATTTACCTACAGATGGACCTGGCCATTATCTTGCAGGTTATAATTACAGACCACAGCTCACAATGGGCCTCACCCACGTTTTGAGCAAACCAGGTGTTTTCTGCCAATGAACACATTTTAGCCAGACTCCTCAGCCTCCCTTCTTGCCTAGTTCTTTTATATTTCAGCTATAGATGGATGAGGAGACAGTAAATGTACACAAGGCAGAGAAATCACCTTTCAGGGCTTGTCGTACACAGACAGTTCTGGGTTAAAGTGTTTCACCTTCAGGAAACCTGTGAAACCTCTAGGAAATTTTCTCTACCAGAATTCATAATTCAATGGTAATAATAAAAATTACCATTATAGTAAACAACCAGCCACAAAATCTGTCTCAGATTCTTGAAGATGCCAAAACTGTTTCAAATTAATTTCACCAAATAAGCTATTTCTTGAAAGCCATGTTTTTCACTCTTAATGTGAATGTTCTCTGCATAGAGGAAAAACAGCAGGAAAAGCTGAAAACCTTTAATCTGGTGAGGAAAAATAAAACTGTGTTATAACTACCGACCTACCAACCAAGTAAAAGCCAGCCTTACTCATTCTAGTGGAGAAAGCCAGTACCCAAGAGTAAGAACACTTCTTAGTGTATGCATCATTACTGCACTTTGTACAGCATTATTAATACATGCAAGAACTGGCAAGTATAGATAAGAGACATTCAGTATCCCGGACAGGCTGTTTCAGTAGAACAGCCTACTGAAATACGCACTGGACAATTCTGGGTAAAAATCAGGAGTATTCAATTCTATTCAAGTTAATGTAAGTGACCTGGAATACGCAAAAGGAAAAAAGACTGCACATGTGAGCCCACAATGCACTGAAGTGGAGAACAACCTTCATGAGAACAAATAATTGAACAAGAACTTTACCAGAATACAGGAATTTTAGACATTCTCAACAATTTACTTTTGAATTCTTTTATCGCTTAAAAGCCCCACACAAGAAAGAATTCAAATACCCTTCACAACAGATTATACATACTATCACAATATCTTTAATTACCTATACATGTAAATATATTTTTCTTTCTCAGCACGCTTACCAGTCATTCAGAGTGGCAGAGGAGGGCAACAGCGTAGCTCAGCAACCTTTCAGATATTCTCTAGAATGAAAGCCGGTTGTGAATGTAACAACTATTTATAGAGACCTTTCCCTTTGAAAGGTCCCAAAGAAACATTCACCACAAATACAATAGCTAACCATAGAACAGAACATAGTAATTATGAAGAATTTCTTGAGCAGTTTTTACGGGGAAAAAATTGAAAACACCTTCTTCAGCTGAAACAAGTTTAAATAGCTGCAAAATGTAACTTTGAAAACTATGGTTTTGCCAGGATACACAACCAAGAAGCCTTGCTTCAGTGAGAAGTCACAAGAGCATCTTTTACTGCCATTTACACATGATGTGCTTCTCAAGGCATCCAGGGCTCCTCTACATTCTTGCCAACAACTGTGAGACAGATGATCAACAAGACAATCTGTGAGACAAACTGATCAGACTGAGTCTCCTGGTCCTAGCTGTGAGGACACCTAAAATGCAATACAGGCACTGCAGTATGCTCCAAAGGTGGCATATTGAGAAACAATGAGAAAGGGCTGTAGACCTCTTTCATGCCTGAAAGCATCCTGCTAGCCTCAACCTATGTTGCACACCAGTTAGGTATTTCTGCTGCACTATCATCTATGAGATAAATATATGCAGTACCACCTGGTTTCAGTGGCACCAGCCAGAAAAAGCACGTTTGTTTGAGGGGCCCTCTTTATTTGTACAGTACTTTGAGGTTAAAGTTTCTGCAACTTACTCATTTACTTTAAGAAACTTACTAATGCTCTCTGTGCTGAAGTCATCGTGCATTTGTCCTGACATGAAGTGACTGGAAAGTCGGTATCACTCAAAAAAAAAAAACAAAAAAAAACAAACCAACAAAAAAAGCATGAATGTATGTTGAACTATTCTTTTCATCTTTCCCAACCAAACTACATCAACGTGTATTGCTATAATTCGTATTTCCTCTATCTGAAGTTTAAGTAACAGGGTCAGTGAAAAGATTTTGAAAGGATGGAATGTTTTTTGGTAGAGTGCTTAGAACAATGTTCAAACACCTACAAAACTTATAGCATGTACAACTAGGCTTGTCTCAGCCTGATGCAACTAGAAACCAGTGCTATCTTAGTCCTTAAATATGAGGGGCAAACAGAGCTGCCACAACAGTATTAAGAGCATCTTCACTGCAACAGTTCTAGCAGACTTGGTCCCCTCACTCTGCTGAGTGGATTTGATAACCTTTACTCATAAAAGTAGTCTTGGTTTCATGTTAATTCCACTGAACTGCAGGCTCCAGCCCAAAGTCTCATTCCCACTCTTACAGATTCCTCTCCCCCTCTTTTCTCCTTCTCCATTCCCATCTCTTCCCTCCCCCAATCATGTGGGTCTGCCAACTGCGGTCAGTCAGATCCTCAGCAGAGCCTAGTTTTGTCAGAACAGCAAGCTCATCCAGCTCGCCCTGTGATCACCTGATCCCACRCAAGAGAGGCAGGAAACCATCATTAGGACGAAGGACCGAGCAGGACCACCCCTTGTGAGGGCAACCCATGGTTAGAGAGGATTAAGGGCAACATCAAACTGCGTCTCACAGGATACTGTGGATACAAGGTTTGAACTTAAATAATCAATTGTATCTAGTTCCCTAAATTTAATGGACTCTAGCTCTTCACAGAATTTGTCTTTTTCTTCACTGGGTGCACTGGCACAAGGGGCAAAGAATCTGACCTCACTAAAGACTTGCAAGTACTTGTGAATCCCGTGTTTACTGAAGCCAATGGAAACCTCTGGTTGACTCCAACAGAGGCAAGACTGGGCTTGTTACCACAATGTCCTTCTCAGGCAAGTCCAAATGGCATTTTATCCAGTGACTGAGTGTACGCCATATCTTGGGGGAGTATTTTATACCCTGTGCCCAACCCTAAGTCCATATGTAGGCAAAGCCTCTGGTGTAGGCACTGAAAATTTTCCTTGATCAGCAACCATACATCTATATCTAGGTATCTATATATAAAACACTACAGAAGATTTTCCATATGACCTGCATTTTAAAGCTATGCACAGGGAACAATCATTACCACTATTCAAATGCCTTTTTGCAGGTATCTTCATGTTTATCTGCAGCAAGAGAGGACCTCTGGATTTAAAAGCTAGCTGACCTCTGCAAATATACGCATTATAGGAAAGAAGAAGTTTTACAAGCTTGGCTCCTTGCTTCCTTTTTCTCTCTCAATAGCGATCATGGAACAAAAAATTTTCCATTGCATCCACTTTCTCTTGTATTTGTTATACTGCTGCTCCCTAGTCTTTGGGATTTCCAGATCATCTCCTACCCAAGCACTGGAAAGGTCCACAACTACTGGGTTCTCCAGATCAGGTGTTTTTAACCCTGGTCAGGGTTAATTTCTACTCATACTATGAAAAACTACATTTCATTTCAATCCATACCAAAGCTACGCAGAGAAGGGAGCAGATCTGACACACAAAACAACTGAACAAACATGCTAAGGAAGTCGCTGTGCTAAGCATACTTGCAAGGGCTCAACAACTAGAAGTAATTTATGGGAAGCAGACACTGCAAATACATGCTCCAATCCAGCGGTCACACAAGACTAAACCATGGTGCGGAAGGACTACAGACGCTACTCCAAAACTGGAACTACCAGACTACACATGCTGTGCATTCCTACACAGAATTTTAATATAAAGACAAAGTATAGTGGGAAAGCAGGTTTCCCAGTAACCTATTAACTACTAGGCCATCAAAATCACCATCATAAAACAGTAAATAATTATATTGAGGCTGATAAACTTCCTTGCCTCAGCTGTTGGAAGTTAAGCCAAAACTAAACACTTCTGTACAGTTCTAGTAAACTTTCACTGTTTGACTAGCTTTCCTGTTATTGTCAAACCTGTAAGCAAATAATGCTTCTGCCTGAGCATATGGCAGGAATAAAGTAGCCCAGGGAAGCAGCAGTAGTGGAGAGGAATTTAACATGTCAGTACAGTTTTGCAGAGGATTCTCTCAAAGCAAAGAACAGCTAGTCCTTGTAATTAAAGTTCCAAAAATGTCATTTTAAGAATAAAATGCTCTGGCCTGTAGTTCTACTTAACACCCTCTCTTTAAAAGCAGATGTTTTAAAGGTCATGTTAGGGCCCTTTATAAACTAAATCATAAGAATAGCAACATTTGCTCATTTTGCAACCATGTTTACACAGCCAACATTTTAGCCCCCTGCTGGATCTTAATCTGCCTGTGGATTCACTGTCTATAAGATACTGGATCCAGTCTGTAAGACTTCGCCCTTGGAGAAGGAGGATCAGGTTAGAGAACATTTAAACAAACTAGACATACACAAGTCCATGGGACCTGATGGGATGCACCCACGAGTGCTGAGAGAACTGGCCAACATCATTGTGAGGGCACTCCTAACTATCTTTGAAAGGTTACGGTGATCAGGGGAGCTTGCTGAGAACTGGAAGAGAACAAATATCACTTCTACCTTCAAGAAGGGCGAGAAGGAGGATCTGGTGAACCTCAGGCTGGTCAGCCTCACCTCAATCCCTGGGAAGGTGATGGAGCAAATCCTCCTGGAAACCGTTTCCAAACACACGAAGGACAAGAAGGTGATTGGGAATGGTCAGCATGGATTTGCAAAAGGGAAATTTTGCTAAACCACACTGATAGCCTTCAATGAGATGATTAGCTCGGTGGATAAGAGGAGAGCAGTGGATGTTGTTTATCTTGACTTCAGTAAGGTGTTTGACACTGTATCCCATAACATCCTCGTAGACCAACTGTTGAAGTACAGGCTAGATAAGCGGACAGCAAAGTGAACTGAAAACTGGCTGAACTGCTGGGCTCAAAGAGTTGTGATCAGTAGCAGGATGTTAGCTGGAGGCCAGTCACTAGTGGAGCACCCCAGAGGTAAGTACTGGGTCCAATACTGTTTAACATCTTCATTAATGATCTAGACAATGGGACAGTGGTCAATATGCCAGATGGTTATGCCACCATTCAGAGGGACCTTGACAGGCTGGAGAAATGGGCCGACAGGAACATCATGAAGTTCAACTAAGGGAAATGTAAAGTCTTGCACCTGGGGAAGAATAACTCCAGGTACCAGTACAGACTGGGGGCTGACTGGCTGGAAAACAGCTTCGCAGAGAAGGATCTGAGGGTCCTGGTGGACAACTTGAACACAAGCCAGGAATGTGCCCTTGCAACAAAGAAGGCCAACAGCATCCTGGGCTGCATTAGGCAGAGCACTGCCAGCAGGTCAAAAGAGGTGATCCTTCCCCTCTGCTGGTGAGACAACATCTGGAGTGCTGGGTCCAGGCCTGGGCTCCCCAGTACAAGAAAGATATGGACCTACTGGGGTGAGTCCAGTGGAAGGCCACAAAGGTGATTATGGGATTGGAGCATCTGTCATACAAGGAGAGGCTGAGAGCGCTGCAGTCTGGAGCAGAGAGGGCTTGAGGTGTGGGGGGGTGAATCTCACTAATGTATTAGATAGCTTACAGGAAAGAGTAAAGTAGCCAGAACAAGACCCTTCTCAGACACAGGACAAGAAGCAAAAGGCACAAATTGAAGAAAAAGAAAATCCGTTTAAACATAAGAAAAAACTTTTTTACTGTAAGGGTGATCAAACACTGGAACAGGTTGTCCAGAAAGGCTGTGGAGTCTCCACCCTTGGAGATACTCAAAACCCAGCTGGATAATGTCCTGGGCAACATGCTCTAGCTGACCCTGCTTTGAGCTAGAGGGTTGGACTAGACAGTCCCCATAGGTCCCTTCCAACTTGAACTATTTTGCGATTCCATGATTTAAATTCTTATCCTCTTGGACTTCCAAGGATTTTTTACCCTTACTCATTTCTAATGACTTCAATTTTAAACCACACCATTTAGAAGAAATCTTAATAAATTGAGTGAGATTTTACTTTTATGCACCTGAGAACATGTGACTGAATCATCAAGACCAAAGAAGCTGAATACCATATAGAGCATGGTGCCCTTGGTTTCAATGGGTACAATTTTAAGAGGACCTGATCCTGAAGGTGCCCAGTAAAAATGACAGCAGGTGTCTTTTGTTATCAACTAGTCTAGAGATTTAAGTTCCTTGTCATTTGAAGACTAGTAAATAATTTGTTTCACTAAACACAAAAAAAGATGGATTAACAAAAGCCAGTAGAGATGACTGGCTTAAAGGTAGATAGCAGGCTGAAGGAAATATAAGGCATAATTCTGATTTCACATCACTACAACTGTGATAAAGTACCACTCATGTCAGAAGGTTAAAAGCAGTTCAGTAGAGAATCCATGATCCTAGACTACTGGGGAGCTTCTACTAGTTTAAGACAAATCATAATTTACCATGAGCATAATCTAACAGTGTTAAGTAATCCTGAAGACATGATACTTAAATGCATCTTACATATACATCTTCTAATGACACTTCTGTAAAATCTCCTGAACAAAAGTGAGTATACTCTTCCTAACACATCACTGGAGCACCACCAAAAATACATCTCTCTCTTTATGGCTGTGCAATTATGTTGTAATGCTTATATTATAGAAAATGAGCTTTAGCACTGTCCAAATTCTTGAGCTACCTTAATGACTCTTCTCCACCTACTCCACTTTACTGAACAAAAATATTTTAGATGGGTAATTTACCTAACACATCCCCTTCCTCTCCTCTGCAAAAACCTTTTCCATTGACTGATTTTAGGATGCCAGCAAAAATAGTAACTCAGAATTCAGAGAATGCTACTAAAAAATCAGTGTGTAGATGAAAGACAAGACTGAAGATAATTGATAAGTCAGTGTCAGCACAGCTGGATGTTCTAGACTTGTTTTCCTGAAAAAATGTTTCTCCATACATAGCCTCTGCTGATACTTAGAACTTAAAGTATGTTGAAAATACTATATTCTCTATCAATGTTAGCTAACAAATTTTCATCATCTGTATTTTTATTCCCATTGACAGCTGCAAAGAGTGAAATGCAGAGCGGAGTTAGAAAATGACTCATGCTCACACAGTGCTTCCACAAACAAAAATCTGACTTTCTGGATTCCAGCTTGGCACTTTCACTATGACTCAAGGTTGCCTCTCTTATAGAAGACTATCTTCAAAGACTTCTTTTATGTTAGCAGTGAGATGCAAACGAATGTTTTCAGAAAACAGGAACTGATCAGATGCAAACAATGATGAGAAAACATCTGGGAGGCTATCTTCTAAAGGCATCATACTACAATAATTTACATTCACTCACTAGAGAATAAGCTTTTTCACTTGCCACCCACACACATTTTGATTAGACAATTCTGTCTTCATTTGTACACATCTCTCTTCTATCTTTTAAACAAATATATGGTGTCTCTGGTAAGCAAAGTAAACAGAATTCTGCCAGGCATGGATATCTGTTAGGATTGCTTTTTGTTTCTCCACTGAGGAATCTGAACAGATGTTTGAGCTGTCTAAGGAGACAGCTCAAGGATAGTTTTACAATTTCTGACATTTTAAATAGCAAAGGCACTCCAGACCCTCTTAAATCAAGTATCTCTCCATCCAGCTCAATGGCTAGACTGGAAGAAGAACTGGATGTTCTGTGACTTCTGTCTAGCTTGAACAAAGTGGAAGAAATCATGCAGCTGAAGCTAGAGTAGATACCTAGAGCTTTATTCACAGCATAAGATATAGGAATATGTTTGGGCTTTTTGATATTCACTGTATCCATGACCAGAGATTGAATGACTGCATGCTAGCAAATGAATCATGATGATTTCAGATATTTTTTTAAACACAAAATGCTTGGGAGATTTTTAGTACAGTTCCTTTGAATTGAAAATAGCATCTCATCTGAGAAGAATCAAACTCTAAACAAAAATCTGTGCTAGCCTGTGCCCAGGTAATGGCCTGTTCCCTGCCAGTCTTGAAGGACTTATACTCTCCCCTACCACATTCTTTTTTTCCCCCCTTGTTCAGCAAATGAAGTAAAATACAGGTAGCAAAATCTGTCAATGCTAATACTATTCATCAGTATCAATGCATTTAGAGCTACCCAAAACACACACATTTAACTCTGATTTTCACTAGGATAGCTGCAGACTCTTATTGGCCAACTATTTCCACACAATCTTCTATGTATATGTTCTTCGTAACACCGAAGTCATTTTTAGACAGTACATTTACCAAAAAAAAAAAAAAGAGAGAGAGAGAGGGGGGAGAGGGAGAGAAAATACAAAATGATACTCACACACACTTTACCTGGCCTCTTTATTAGCTCTCTGAGAAGGAGATATATTTGGATGAAGACCTGGATCCAAACTCACCACTGATGCAAGAGGAGACTTCAAAGTCAATACAACTAAGCATGTTTGGCTCATTTTTGCTACTCCAGCCTAACATTTGTTTTGACGTGTTTTGGCTCTGTCATGCTTAGAATGGTATAAAATGAATTAGTGTGTCCTTACATATTTTGGCACTGTGAGTTAAAGTATAGTACTGATACTGTCCAACATACACGTGAAGGGAATGGTCTCCATGTTTTTTTACATAGGACCACAGATCTGTTACAAGATGCCCTACCATGATACAATGGGTCAATCAGAGCTACTCCAGACCAAACAATCTCTTACTATCGCAAAGACTGACCTCTTTTTCATCTGCGTAACTTCCCAAAGATATACCTGCTCCATTTAATCTTAGTAACTACAAATAAAGACAAATTTCTATCTGATCGGTACTCTCTTAAATTCCATATTTAAATATTGTTTAAATAACATAGCTAATATGGGACCCTGGCATTAGTCTAGGTCAGCAAAGCCCCAAAATAGAGAGGTAGTGCAACTCACAGCTTAGATATTGTAAACTATCCCTCCCTGACTTTATGCTCTATAAAAATGGTACACACACAAAGAGCAAGAGCCAGAACATAAGGAATGTTCAACTTTTCACATACCTGGGTTAACCTGTATTTCTGAACAAAACCAATTATATTTATCTACACTGTGCAGTACATGCACTAATTTGGAACAAAGGGAAAGTTCAGTTTGAAGCCCTGAAGTGTACTGAGCATTCAATAGTAACAAAATACATCTTCTGGAAGAAGCACCTCTTACATCAGAACTTTTCAGCATTGCTGGGGATCAGATGCCCCAGTATCAGAATATTTTTCACCTTTGAAACACCTACTTTTTAGGCTCAGTGTATTTCACAACACGAGCATGCAATTTAATGTCACCATCTCACAATTGCAAACATTTATATACAGCAAACAGATTCCAGACTATGCAGACTTTGCTTACAACCGACTAATGAGCTCTGCTGAATATAAACTGATGACCAACAAGTACCAGTCCTAAGGTTTCTGACACCCCCAACACCCCAAATCTTAAACCTTTTGAGTTCAAACTCCCAGTAAAAAAAAAGAAAAGAAAAAAAAGAAGGAAAAAAAGAAAAAAAAAAGAAGAAAAGACATATTCAAGCCTTTGAAACTTGCATGATACAAGGTAGGGGTTCACAGTTTCCATATCTAAGATCACCTTTTTCAATTGCTGTTTTGATGATATTTTTTATGGAGGATGCAGAGACTGACCAGACGTGGAAATAGGATCACTGCTTCACATCTAAGAGTGCGTTCATGTCTTCAGTGAGTTCTGAGAAAAGTAGCACTGTGAATATGTGTTGAGTAGAAGGGATCTATAAATCTCATGACTTTCCACAAATATCTAAAATGGTTAAACAAATGCTTTTTTCTCATGTGAGAACTTTGAATTGGGGAAATACATTTCCTTAGTCATTTTTTCCCCTCTTGACCATCAACCTATGGCACACTTAAACTCACAAGGCTCAGCTAAATATGTAACTATTGGCTTCAATGTTCTGACTTCAGAGGTAATTTTCAAGAGCTGCAGCTCCTAAACTCCAGTCCATCTTTATGGGTCAGGTCGAAAAGGAAAAAGAGATCATTCATTTTGAAAAGAAAAAATAAATTACAGGCAGTTTGGAAGAGAGAACCTGCAGGTCTTGATCTTGGCAGATTCCTCTGAGTACAAATGTGGCCTGCAATCTCTGAGGTATTTTCATGTCAGATTAGAGACATAAGTGCTGTGTGAATAGTTATATTTTGACAGCAGCAGTACCGCCTGCTTGCTGGAACTGTTGAAAATGGAAGTGTTCAAATGACCCTTTGCTTTCAGTACTCGAGCTCCAAAAATGAGAATGCATGTATCCTGCCACCTGTAGCCCGGTTTTAAGAAAACAAATTGCACGTTACAAATATTGAGCTCTTTTTAGTCCTAATATTTTGATAACGACAAGTATTAAGGCTTTTACACATGCAGGAACAGCTTGAATGCACATCCTGATTTTGTGGTTGGATTCTGCCCTTGTTCAGGAAGGACCCTGGCCACTGGGAGGAGGAGAGAGGACAAGCCCCCTGGCCCTTACCCTGGCCCTCTCTAGCCCTTGTTTGGAGGCAGGGCAAAGGTCACACAGAAGGAAAGAAGGTTTTCAGCTTTCGATGCAGGGGGAGATGCGGGCTGGAATTTAGCTGGAGGGAGGGAAGAGAGCAAGAGGGGAAAAAAGCAGAAGAGAAGTTCAATCTGCTCACAGCCCTCCCAGCAATGCTGAGGTGCATCAAACTCATTTGCAAGACTTTAAGGATTAAGAAGTTCTTGCTAAAGTAAAGCACTGGCACTTGTAGTAAAAATAAATAAAAAGGCTTTGCCATTTCCATCAACAGATATTGCACCTCTCTGTTCATCCACTGTAAATTCAGCCTCACTCTTATCTCAGCAAAAGTGCTGTAAGAGTCTTATTGCATTCCCCAGAACACAGACCTTCTCTTATACCCCAGACCTGCACAGAGAAGCTCATCTTTCATCAGTCTTCCTCCAGGATAAGCAGATACTTTTCCCTAAGCAATCTGACTCCCCCTTACTCCCCACATCTCCCCATTTCCCGCTGTGCACAGGACTGCTAGAACCCTTGCTGCTCTAGTTTGCAGCTACTGCTGATCCCTAACTGTTTTTTTGAAGAGAAACAAGAGATGTACAGTAGTCATCAATGCAGGATCAGAAAACTTTTCCTAAGGTTTGCCTGAAACAAGAGGACCATGATTGAAAGGTTCCTCTTTCTACTTCTGGTCACTGAGTTCATGCGGACTATTCACTGATATTTTGCAGCAGCTGGAGCACAACACACTAGCGCGAGAGGAGGTGGGATGACTCTTCAGAAGCTCATTACTGTTCCACAATACCCTTTGCCTTTTCTGCATATTTAGTCCCACTCACCACTAAAGAGAGAGATAATAGACTTTTCTTTTGGCATGACTCTCCGAGCTCAATTAACAAAGATGCATGGAACAGCATATGGAATTTAATGTGGTACTTCAAAACAGTGGTCAAAAAGAAAACTTCTACTCATTCAGCTGGAAAGAAATATAGTCAGTTCCTGTATTTATAGGTAACCGCAATGGCTGAAAATATGAACCAGCTGCTTGAGGGCAGTTGCTGTCCATCCTCCTTGTGAACACTGGCTAGTATCCAAAATTTCAGGGGCTATAAGCACTTTGTTTTCTTCTGACCATGCAACACACACAGATGTAAGCCTGGGAGAAAGGATGATTTGTTTTCATTGTAGTAAAGGGTACTTGGTCATAGTCAGCACATTTCTTAATAAATACAATGCCATTACGTTATTTAATGTGTTTGAAACATGTTTTGTTCTGTATTTTATACCTCTCTAGACAGCTATACAAATACAGAAAGCAAAAAGAATGCACTGTAGTTTTCTTTATAAAAAATGATTGTATTTAAAAAGAAATGTTTCATTTTGCAATCCACAAATTTGAACACGATTATTTTTATCCTCGTTAGCATTTAATGTGATATAATCATCAATATAATCATCATATAATCAACCTAAAAGGGGAGGGAAATGAACATATTTAGTAATATTAGAGCACTAAAATACCCTTATTGGCTAAAAGGCTGCAGAAGGATTCTGCCAGCCTTTGTTTGACAGTTCACGAGTGCAAGTGTCACACAACAGTGCAGTGCAATAAAAGATGGCATCGCTCAGAAAGGAGAAGGAACATAACTGTTTATGTATGTTCCTTACAAGGCCAACCAATACATGTGGATTTATAGAATATTCCAGAAGGAAGCCACCTAAAGAAAACTTTACTAAATATTTCTATTTTCTTGCACAAGGTAAAGTATTTGATTTTTTTTTTTAAATGAGTAGAGAAAACAAAAGCAAAAAAAGCAAAAGAAAAGGCTCATGGAAAGAAGAGAACTAGTAGCAAAAGGTGATCCTCAAAATCTCCCTCTTTCCCAAAATTACTAGCAGGAAGCTGGTTTCTAATTAATTCTGGTTCAAAAACTACTTTTGAATTCATCCCTGAGCACAAGTCCTCACAATTTAAAAATTGACCATTAAGTTATTCCTCAGGGAAAGATCAAATACTTCTTAAGAATTTTGGAGAGATGTATTTAGATGTTTTTTGTCTTTGGTATAAAAATAATCCCTATAACCCTTGCCTTGACATAAAGGAATGTATATATCTCACAGGAAAGCTGCAACCTCTTGCACCTAACCCAGTCAGAAATCTCAAGCTCAGCACAACAGAGTTAGCATAGGAAGCTTCCCAGCAACCTGAGTGATAGAGCAGGCAGGACTGGGAATTTGCAGGAAGCTTTATCTCGCCGCCCACCCCGAGCCATCAGGGGTTCTGATGACTTACCCTTTCTTTTAAACGAGATATAAAACAGAGGTTCTGGCACCTGATGGCCATTAGGAAACCAGAGACACTCGCGTTATTAGTCACTGTGTCCTGGTCGTATTCCAACCTAAACAATTATATTTGACCTTCTCAAACTCCCCTTGCTGTTTCAGGGAAAATCCTGTCTTCTTCTACCCATCCTAATGTGTTGTGTAATGTTTATTGGCAGGCTGCAGAACAGGACACTAACGTTGCATGAATCTAATAGACTGCGCCCCACAATGAAATGACACTTGCTTCATCTCTTTTATTTATTACCTGAGAACAGCTGCATTAGGGTTTGCCACCTGAATAACTATCCTGAACCCTCACTCCCTAAAGCGATGGGATGCGGAGGGTCCCGCGCAATGGGACCCACAGAAATAGCTTACACGGATGAAATCTTTAGAGTCATCTATGTATCACTGTGAGGAAAAAAGAAAAGAACCACTGTGCAGTGTATCATCCTTGCTCCCTTTTCTATTCTCTCTCATACTGCCCATCCACACACCAGTTTCCAAGAGCCTTTTTCACAGCACATAGGATCTTTGTGTCAGAGGTAGGTATTTACGTTCCCTATGTCAGTGATCCGACAGCAGCACTCCAACTTGCCTCTCTTACCAATCTCCACTGGCCATAAAAGGAACTTAGGTTGTTAATGGTGATTCACTGAGTCGCACCTCAGTTAAATACCTAAATTAGCTTAAAACTAGATTGGGTAAATAACCCTCCTTCTTCAACTTTCTTCCAGTGATTAAAAAAGTGAGTGAGAGATGCTGAATTTTTAATCTGGACACAATGCCAGATTCACCCTGAAGTACTCTTTCTTAACCTGCTTATCGCCCTTTGAGATTTCCAAGAGTTCAAAACTAAACAATATCTATATATAAACATATACCAACACACATTTTTATTTGAATCAGCTATAAAGGCTTTGGAGACTTTAACGTTAATCTTGCCCAAGGATTATGTTCCCGATCAGTTTCTCTGTTTGTAAGAGGTGTGGATGTTGTCCCCAGAGTGAACACTGAAATACATTTTCTGGCCTAAGCTGGTTTCCTGTATTTTTTTGGCCTGACAGAGGGAGATTTTTCCTGATTAAATGAAATAATTTGATGCTTTCTGGAAGACTAATGCTTCTGTTGTTGCAAGGAAGAGAAAAGAATGATCCCTTTGGATCACTGATCATTTGCTCAAAGATTTATGATCTGAGATATCACACCAACAATCAGCCTGACAATAAAACACTGTTGCAGAAAGTTCATTTTTTAATGCTCTATTTACATGCCAGCAGTACAAAGCACAGCTGTGCTTTGAGCTCACCTGCTGGTCCTGCTGCTAATTTGTTGTAAGACTGAGAAGAGCGAGCAGTTTTGGGAGAGATGAAAACTGTTTTCAGGACTCCCCTCAGCTAGTTAATTACCAACACCTTTCCATTGCAAAAAGTGATTTTAAATCAAAATCAGGCTTGAACCTCTGCATCTATACCCAGGCAAAATGTTTAACTCGGGCATCCTTTATGTCTAAAGAGACAGAGGAAGCACCATCACTGAACAGAATGAATATCAGAGAAAACTGCACATATACAGTGTCTTAAAGAACAGCACTGGATTCCATAGTTGGTGTGATGAGATTGCTCCTTGCTGAGCAATATTTTTTCCTATTTTTCTTAGGCTTTGCATGTATCTGGCAGGTTGCAAATCCCTTGGAGTGCAGACTACATTTCAGCACAAATTATTCCTTCATTTGTGCATGGTGACATTTAAACCTCATGCAGATTTTTAACAAAGTCGACACAAGTACTATCTGAAGGGTCTCTTAGAAACATAAAATCTAATTAAAATTGGATGCTCGTGACTTTTGATAAGTGCTGCACTGCCTTCCTGTGACTGCAAGAAAAAGTTCACAGCTATGTGCACTCCCACATTCACCACCCCCAGACTAACTCCTGCTATGACTGGTACAAGGCCTACAGTTGCAGTGAGAGAAACATAACCAAAGCTAAAAGTTCAACCTCTGAATTGATCCAAACATTAACTTCCTAAAACCCCTCCAAGAGGCAAGCAGCAACTTCAAACTGAAGAGTAGGGGCTGTACATTGTACACCCTGACACCCTGCGGATTCCTTTGTGGTACAGAATATATTAATAAGGGCAAAAGGTTATTTTCCAGCAAAGTTTGTAAATTAAATTCTATAGAAAGCCAAACAAAAGGCTACATGAGTGCTCACTTATCTATGAGTAGTGAACTCAAAAGAAAATATTTCATTTCAGACTTTGCAAAGGTGTCCTAACAATGGCAGCTTATATACCATGGGTAGTCAGCAATCAAGGCTAAATTAATTGATATCCAATTCCAGCCAAACATACTGACTTGAGAGGGGTTTCAAAGGGCTTTCTTGGCTGAATGAACTTAGGCTAAGACCTTTGCTAATAAACAGCACAGAAAGCGTAACTGAAAGGACTAACACATTTTATTTAGGTTGGTTACTTACAAAGTACCCAGACTTGCTTCGTGGCATAAATGGGAAGTAAAGGATGGACTAGGAAGTCCGCTCTGCTGTTAACTTATTTGGATTTAAACCAGCTACAGAACTATTCCCTGTCCCAAAATGGGCAAAGCTCTATTTGTTGTTTGGAAGTGTAAAACTTTGCACCAAGTTATGCTTTAAACTTCAGAAAGGAATATAACACAGATCTGCTGAGGAACTGTCAATAGAAGCTGCCCTTCTTGCTCTCCTACACACACAAGCACCATGTGCAAGACATGGGCACAGCCTCTGGCCGGGCAACAGCAACAGCAACCCGGATTCCTGGCACCTGCACTGCAGGCCTCTCCGCCAGAGTTTCTTGCTCCATTTAACAGCCTTTCTCCTCCGTAAAGTCCGGCCCATCAGAAGACACAGAAATTTCAAGAAGTACTTAAAGAGAACACAATCAATTCTTAACTTGAAAAGCTGAACTTTGTTCTGAGCACTGTGTCCAGTGTGTATCAAACAAGACATAATTAACACAGCAGATCCTGCAAGCCGAAGTATGGGGTTTTTTTCTGCTCTCCAATCGAGCCCGGTCTAAACAGACCTCCATCCAGCTTGTCAGAGATCCTGACTCCAGTAGCACCAGTGCCAATTTTAGACAAGGATGCAAGAAACCCTATAGCTGACAGGCCTGAGTCATCCAGTCATAGGGAAACCTCTCCTAAATTCCACAATGCTGCGGAAGTCAAACATCCAGAAGTTACATAACAGTCCCCTAAAATCAAGCACTTGGCTTAAAAGCTATGAAAGCAAAAACTGATACTTTGGGGGTCCTATTGTTTTCTCCTGGTTTCTCCAATTTTTCTCTAAGATTTAGGGATAAAAGCTAAGATTTTATTTTACATGAGAATGGATGTTCTCATCTTCTATCTGTAACATTTTTACAAAAGTCTTTGCAATAAAAATCAGACCAGGAAATGCTACAGGACTGTTAGACAAGCATGATTTTTTTTATTTCTTCAAAAAAAATTAGCATGTACTATTGTTCAAATCCTAGCATTCTGAGACCAGTCCAGTTAAGACTCGTGAAATTCTTCGAGCTATTGAATCCAACCCTCTTGTCATCTTTTGTGATTATGAAAAAAATCTAACACAACATGTATCCCTAGGCAATATAACATATTATCTATGTTTTTATTTACATTACTACTTTATAATTTAAGCAAGACAAAATAACACTGACTTTGTTCTGTTGCTTTACACAGATGTCATTTGTTTCGTACGGTCTAGGCTTTTACGTAATCCTAATTTCTATCCCTCCCCATGGGACCTCAGTGGAATATGTGCAGAGAAAAGTGCAAGATTTTAGTAAAAGTTTTAATTTTGTGGAATTAAAACCTAAATTCAAGGTTGCAGTTATAGAGATTTTTACAAAACACATACTTTGTATGTGATTTATCATGGCTCTCTATTCATACATATTAGAAGAGCTGATAGATTATTCAGGAAAACCAAGAAAGCAAAATACAAATATCACCTTGGGAAACTTGTGGAAAGTACAAAAAAGCAAGCATACAAAAAAACTCTAAATTTCTTTCACTATTACCAAGTTACCTGTCCTAAAGTTAAAGTAAACCTTCTCCTCTGAAAATGATTCTCCTCTATTACTATGACTTGAAACAAAAAATTAAACATATTTTTCCTTTCTCAACTCTCTTTCAGCTAGAGTCTTGAAAAACAGACATACAGACTACCAGGAACAGCATACACATGATTATTTTACAGTTCCTTATAAACACAAGATGTAGAATTTTTTAAAAGTTATATAAAATCACTCATCAAGCTACGTCAAAAATAGAATTCAGTTTCCTGATTCACTTACGACACCCTGCTACAGTGCCTTCATATCACCAGCCAGGAGTCAGTGATTTCAGGCTTACCAAGAACAGATGCTATGGTGGATACAGACTGAGCAGCACAGTAAATTTCACAACTCTGCCAAGTAATTGAATGAATTGTAGCTTTTTTTTTTTTTTTTATCTTACAGAAAGAATCTGGTTTCAAACAGAATGTGGATTTCTCTTCCATGATAGTTTCATGATGAACTTATTTAATGGAAGCATTTTAGTTCTTTTCTGCAACTTTTTCAAGATACGATTTGATAATAGTGTTACCTTGGTAAGTCTGAAGTAACATCTAAATAAACATGCATAGGATGCAGCTAACTAACTCCTAAGGAAAAAAAGGATTACTCATGCCAGGCACAACATAAAACTCCAAAAGAAACTGAATGTAATCAGCCCCCACACGATGAGGCCCCCAATGAGATACTATGTAAAGTGCAGGCTGAATTCTCACCCACTTCAGTTAAACATAATAGCACAGACTACATCAGACAACAGAGTTAATGCTTTTCTTATTATCTCAACTTTTCTTACTTACTACCACATCCACAACTTTTAAGGGTCTTAAAATACACTTTTACTGCCTATCTGTAACGGGGGGAAAAAAAGGAAAAAAAAAAGGATAATCTCCATTGTTTGAAAATTAAAGAAAACTCTCTCACAAGGTTCCTCATAAAAATTAACCCAGCTGTCACTTTTTTTTTTTTTTTTAAATACAAAAACAGGCAGATAAAGAAGTGTTGTAAATCTGAGATCTGTAAGCTGCTGGGCTGCAGAAGGGCTCCTCTAAACAAGTATGTCGTGGAGCTAGCCTGTACCTGTGTCTCACTGCACATTCCTCTGTCAAAGGAATTTCAGCCCAAAACCTGGTACCCCTCTGCCCTCCTGTGAGTGAGCTCATAATGCCGGAATGAAGAGGAGGGAAATAACTTTCTCGCTGGAATTTCTTTAATAAAAATTATAAGCACACATCTTGATGAAATGGACACTGGAATTATTTTGTCTGACTATTTTTAAACATAGAAAGCACTTAATATTATACAGAGAAAACAAACATAGCTATGTCAGCAAAATTAATTTCTATTAAGTTCAATGATATCACAAAACCCAAACCAAATCTTTTAACTGGTATCACTGCACAAGGATCACTGGGCTGCCAGTCCTCTGTGCAGGGAAAGCTACAAAACAGTCATTCCAGACCTGGACAGTATCTTAATACAAATTAAAAAATCATTTTCCCGTTTCTTTGTTTCACAAGCTGAAAGGTAAGAAAGAAGGGAGAAATCCTAAAAAGGATCTGGAGAGCCATCATCCGCTGCAAAACACTTCTATTAAGAGCCACTCTGCTTGAAAATTGTTAAATTCTTACTACTGAGTTTTGAATTAAAAAAAAATCCTGTTTGCTGAATTTGGCTCAATTGTTTTGCAAATTGGTTTTACATTTGAAATAAAATATAAATCATTCTAAATCACAGAATTCTCCTTAAAAAACCTGTAGCATTTGTCTATTTCTACTCAAAACAGTCAGCAAACATTTTATTTTGCTGTTTCACAAAGTATCCTTGAATAGTGTTGAAAAGTCATAGTGGGACTGAAGATCTGATATAAATATTAAATAATTCTTCTCCACTACTGTCAGACTATAGCTGAGACTAACTAGCTGGTTTTTAAACCTTGCCACTCCTCTCTGAAACATGTGCAGAACTTGGCTGGATAGTGTGAAGCTGAAAGATAAAAGCCAACCAGACTCTTCGCAAAATTTGCAGTATCATGCTAGTACATAGCAGAAAAGTCAATTGAATGAAAAGTCTTTAAATAGCCACAATTAACTTTTCAGGTTCTATGCCTTACTGGTTAGAGGCCCAGCCCTTCAAGATTTCCAAAGGCTGACTGTATGCATGTCTTCTCATTTATAGAGGACCTTAGGTCATACAAACAATACCAATTATGGTGCAACATTTCAAAGAAGCACAGCTACATAACAGAATTATTATCATTATGCAAAGTGCTGTTTTGCATTTCCTGGCTGTAATGCCTGCGTTCATCCAGTGGCTACAGCAGGGAACCAGGAGTCACAATCCAGTGTTACGATTGACTTGCTGTACGATTTGGGGCAAAACTTCCTCCCCACCTGAAAGGCAGCTATACCATTACCTATCTGCCACAAAGTAACGTGGCTGGGCATAGCTGAAAGGTATTTGCAAAGCACTCAGACCCACAGGTGAAAGACAATACAGTAACACAACCAATGATTGTGCATTTAAAATTTAAAATTGCAACATGTTACTTTGCATTTATGTAAGGGAAACAGAGTCAAATGCATGTCCATGATAAATGAACCCTAGGAAAGGGTTAAGACAGACAGAATAATGTTGCCATCACTTTAAGAGGCATACTCCTTTCAGGATTCAATCCATCCTACAACTGTCAGCACTCTGGAGGGCCTGCAAACACATTTTACCTTCAATGTAAATGTGCTCAGGGACATCAAAAGATGCTCTGCCCAGACCCCGGTTAGTACAGTCTCCAAAGAATAGTCTTTGCAGAAGCTCTGAGTTGATTTTCTCAGATTACTTGGGGTACAGAATGTCCTCAGCTCCCATAGACAAGAGCTCTCAACACTCCACAGGCTCCAGAACTGATCCATTAACATAGAAGTTGTACCACTAAGATGTATTAGGTCAAACCACAGTTTGGAGCTCACTCTAATTACCTAGTCAGATTTCAATTTAATCCTAACAAGATTATAGATGCACGGAGATTGAGGTTGTTAAGACTACCGCAGAGCAAACCATATAATCGCTACCTTGCAGAGCCACCTAGAGCATTGTGTTTATGGCCACCAAGACATTTCACTTGTAAACCTCTGTGGAGTTTAGAAAGTGTTTCCTGTATCTGCTTGTGGTAAAAGCAGGCTGAGGATCTGACATCTAAGTTGACCACTAGAATACTTCACCTTTATTACAGAAGTGGGTTTGACAGCTTCTTCCCCTCACCACCGTATTAAYATCTTTTCTTTCTATTTTTGCTAAGCTTACTCATTAGACCTTTCCAAGCGACAGCACAAAGCCAAGTACCATCCAAATGAGGGGATTTCACGGGCAGTTTCCATTTTGAGCCAAAACTACTTTATTAGGTTAAAAAATGCACTACTCCTTCTCCTCAGAAGTGATCATATGAAGCTTACAAAAAGAGAGAGCTGTTAGAAACTGTGTTTCAGATTAACACAGAAAAAAAAAACCTTTTACTAAATGGAAAACAATGTATTTATGTTGCACCTATTGTGAATCATAAGGTAAAAAGCATACATATTTCAAAAGTATGCCAGAAATACAGCACCTTACTTTTGGTATCCAGGGCTTATTGCAGACCACCTCAACTGTGACCCCAAGATCAAGACTCATCGCCCTTCAATTCCTCCTGGCAAGAGGGAGCAGAGTCAGCAGGCTCTGTGCAGAGTGCTACACGCTGTGCAGTTCAATGCAGGACTTGCCAACCTCACCTGCCAACTGAATCCACACTTCACGTGTGTTGCCGCTCATGAAAGAAGGTATTTACAAAGGTACATTCATTCTACAGATATTGCTCCAACTTCTCAACCTCCTCACACATACTTTGATGATAGTCTAAAATCTCACAAGGAGGGCTGAGGCAGAAAGCCTACAGGCTCCTTTTATGGAAAAGTCTGGAGACTACTATACCTTCTTAATTTTCCAAACCTGCTTTTTGCCAAACGTTTTTGCTCCTGCAGGCTATGTTCTTCCAGTTCAGTTCCACCCTGCTTTGTGGATAGGTTTAATCATCAAAGTACAATATAATGACTCACCTTCCTACTTTTTTAATGCCTTCTCACTACAGCAATAATTCCAAATTGCTTTCAAAATACATATATACTCTACAGAGCAAATGATTTCTACACACACCTTCATAGCAAAAGCTTTGACTGCTTTGAGGAAGACCACTACAACTTTAAAATAGTCCTGTTCCTCTCTCAGAAAGTCAAGAAATTACTCACTTGTATCAGTTAATCTATTTAACTTTGTTACAATAACAAGATACATTTAGATATACATTTCTGGAAAACTGATCTGCCAGCTCATGAATTCTAAGCAGACTTTAAAATAAAAAATAGGTTATTAAGAGCAATACATTCATTGATCCTTTCCTGAAAACAACTGCATCATTTTCTAAAGAAATACATTTTTGTTTTAGGACTCTTTTTCAGAGCTAGACATTATTTCATGTCCAGAGAAAGACAGTCGTACTACCTGTGAGAGCATGATCTTCATTAATAGAAAATGACATCTTCAGTGATTCAAACAAAAGGATAAGGAACATGAGGAGCTGATTAAAAAAACTCTGGTGCTATGTGAATAGGTAAAGTACATGTAGTAATCAAAAAAGTTGTTGAAAGATAAAACACAGACTTGTCACTATTCAGAGCTTTAAAATGATTCCACCAGCAAAAAAAAAAATAGGAAGATTATTTAAATTCCACTGACACATTGTATTTGTGGAAGTTTTTAGAAGTGCAGGAGCATCTGTAAGTCCATTCTTTGCTTAACTGCACTTTCATTTTCCTCTCCTCTGCTCTCTAGATCAAAGCCAAACCCTTCTAACAGTGCTATAAATTCATTTATGCAGTTGGCTTTCAGCTTACAACATGCAAACAATTTATCCCAGTTTGACTTCTTTCTAGAAAGCAGCAGGTCTTGTTACCTCTCCCAGCCAAAGAATATGCTAAGGATCCTGTTAATGTTGCTGTTGCTACCTTGCTTTCAATCTTTCACTTTCTATGGAAATAGGAGAACGACATATATGCAGAACTCAAGGAAAGAAAACGCTAGTCTCGTTTCTTACACAAACCTTCTTTATCTTGCCTTTTCTAGCTAGTTCCTGATTAGTCCAGATGCAACACCTAGATGATGTTTAGATTTTACCTGCATTATACGTCACACTGAGGTCTTGCCAAATGCTTCTGTCAAAGATGGGATCGTTTGTTCCTACTAGCAATGGGAAAAGCAAGGTGTATTAGGTGCAACCCTCTGAGACAGATATATGCGATAGAGATTCCTGGGTAACAGGCATTGGCATGTCCTCAGCGCAGCTAAGAGTGAGGCATCAGAAAAATCACTACAGGATTTACCGCCAGGAATCGTACTGGCAGCCACCCTAGACTACTAAGGAAAAAAAGGAGAGGTAGGAAGGTAGAAGAGCTTCAGAGCACGTTGAGGCAAAGGCCGGAGATGCACTGTAYAGCAGGTTCCAGCTAAACAGGAAAAAACAGACCAGTAAGTGAGTCATAAGTTAAACTCAGACTACAGTAGCTACTGACACCTCAGTGGACTGTAGGAAATCAGCCTAACTTGGCTCACAGTGTTGATCCTCTCAATATGAAGGGACCCAAGTGAGCAGAGACTATGCAGACTGGGTGGCACAGGTTTAGTGGCCTGAAGAAGTTGACACAACCAAAGTTGATCAAAATCCTGCAGAAACAACAAGGACAAACCACACCAGCACAAGCTGTAGGGATCCTTACAGACTTGTATCCATTTGGATGAGAAGAGCAGAATCACAGGACCAGTGCAGTCTCTTCTGACCAACAAGAATTGTGAAAAAAGTGCCAAAAAAGCCTCAAAATTAATGGGCCAAGGTGGGGGGGGGGGTGAGGAGAGGGAATGGGAGAGAAAGAGGAGGAGCAGATCTGTGGTCTTTGGGCTTCCTCGGGTCTGGGAAAAGAGGAAGCAATTCTGGAAAGAAAAGATGACTTTGAATAACAGTAACAAAATTCATGTCAACACTTTCTGAAAAGTGGAAAGTTATATACAGCTACCGGAGACTGCAGCAACAACAACACAACTTCCATGTAAATCAGGTGGTCACAGAAGAGGATGTTGTACAAAAAACCTGAAATAGGCCAAACCGCAGAAAGTCTGTGCAAAAAGCACAGGAACAGATTATTTGCTTTCTCCAAGTATTTTCAGATTTCTTGCCTACACTGCCACCTGCAAAGTCTATTTTTGCAAGAAACAGGTAATGGGAAGTGCATGATTCCACTCTAAATGCTCCTTTGTCATAGAGAAGTAAGCTGGAAGAAGTGCACCAAGCTCTACAGTTAGACTTTATAGCCTTCCCAYGAGAATAAAAGCCTCCATGGGTTGTAGGGATATTTTGAAAAAAATAGGGAAATAAAGTTCATAAAATCAATGACCTATCTCCCTTTCCCACTAATCTTTTTTCTGCAGTGTTACTTAACATTGCAGCCACTGTCAAGACAAGACTGAGTCCAACTGCATTTCACAGATACCCTCTGAGAAGCAACTCAACCTCTTTCCAATCCCTTTCAAAACACAGACTGACCTTATTAGAATGATCTTTTCCACAGGATAACAGCAGAAGTGCTTTGATTTTCCTTTTGTCCAGAGTGACATAGAAAGCAGTCTTGAATTTGAGATTGGATTCTCAGGGAGCTTGAAAAATATCTATCCAAGTTTCCAAAAATTCCTATTTTGCCTTCTTTGACATCATTTAATCTGAGACACAGGTGTTATCAAATTCCCTTCTTTATTGACCCGGTAATAAAACTTTATACTGGTATCTAGGCAATAATTAAATTTTAAACAGTCATCTACGGAAGAGCCACAAATCCATTTAGGAAGGAAGAGAGGATGTCAAGTATGTCAAGAATTCCAGCAGTGAAGAATTTTTCATCTGTATCTACCATGACTTCATGATAAGTTATCACCTCAAAATACCATGACAGCACTTCACAATATAAATAACATCACATTTTTCCAGAATGAGTACCTTCATTTTATTATTTTTGGATACATGGCTTAACAGAATTGATAATCCTATAAAAGGTATTGATGATAGGTTAAAAACTATTAAACATCTCTGAAATACAGTACTTCTGTTTCCTTAACACTGTTTAATACCAGAATATATTAGCTTTGCAGAGTGTTTTGCAGCTGTGCCTTCCAAGTTGATCTGTGCACTACAGAAAGAAGCTGGAAAACCAGAAGCTGGGTTATATTTTCTGATACATAAGCAAAACTATGTTTGACAAGAGATTGACTGGATGTCTGATCTTAATACTTTGACCACCTTGCCTGAATAAATGCCCTGCCTCTGAAGAAGTGGGAGAGTAAGAACTTCTTTTCTCCCTCTACAGGTCAGGGAGTTACCAGCTCTCCTCGTGGAGCAGTCCTGTGTCTGCAAACTGAATTTGGTTGTATAAAAACCAAACAAGAGAGAGGCAGAGTTAAGACCTTGTGGAGGTATGGATTTACAAGCCAGATCCTTTCTACTATCACAGTTTTTTGCAATCTGTAGCATTCTTATAATACCTGTAACCGTCAGGATGTACCGCAGTTACCTGGGGAGGAAGAACTGGTAAGAAGTAAGGTACCAAACACCCAGCTGCCCACAGAGTGTCTCTTCTGAGACATTTTTCTCATGGGAGAAACCCCATGAAATGCCCTGTCTACTTTAGGGATACCAGCATGACTTACTAATACCAGTTCCTAAGTCGGGGGATACAGTGGCTGCCAATACAGCTGGCCTGCACAAGGGGAAAAGAAAAAAGCTTCTTCAGGTCACATGATGCTTCTCACACCTATACAAAAGGTAGCCACAACCTAACTTAAACGGAAAATGAGCAAGATGAAAAATGTCTTCAGAACACAACCACCCACAACTACTTCATTTCATAGCTGCTGCAACCTAACACAATATCTGAGTGCCAAATAAAATGCCACATTTTCAAAGCTCAATTATCTTTAGCATCCAGGCAATATTCTGCAAATAAACAACTCTTTGTTTAGAAGGGAGGGAAGGGAATATTCAGCATTAAATAAAAATTTTCCATGAAATTCTACGTGTCTTGGCAAACGCTAGAAAATTAACACTGTCTGCTGCTTCTTTTTTTTTTTAATTAATTCACATTATTCTGCTATAGAACCAGGAAATAACAGATCTGTTGTCACTATTAAAACTTTACCTTTGCATAATGACCATTCTTAACGCAGTACATAATTTTCGTCAAACAAGCACCTCTATACCTCTACATTCTTACAAATAAGAAGCTGGCTTATCTGGTAAGCAAATCCTGAGATTTACATGATTAGGTTTGCATTTTACATTATTTCTTAAATTCTGTTGGCTCCTTTCTTACATAAGTAACTTTATTACAGGTATTACGTCTATCCTGACGAAGCTTACTGCCATGTAAAGATATTATAGCTGTAGAAAACTGAATTGCAGAAGGGTTGCATATTTATAGATAGTGAACAAAATGGAAAAGAAACAGAAAAGGCTTTTAAAACAGGTCCTAATGGATAAGATCATATTTATATAAACTGAATGGTAGGAATCATGAGAGCTGCAACTCTGTTTCTAAATATCCCTGATTAAACAGCTATTTTTTCCTTTGTCAGACCTCTGAGACAAAATTAATCTTTGGTATAAGGCCATGAAAACAATGAGCTTGGTTCAATTAAGCTGGTCCAGTACATATTAAATGAAGAGACATTATGAAACATTTGTATCAAAGCTAAAGAATCAGAAAGAAAACACAGGGTATACTAAGAAAAGAAAGAAGATCACTTGGGCTGATTTGCCATAAACCAGCAGAACTTAAGTTACTCAAAATAGAGCAGGCTGCCCAGAACTGATTTTGGCTGGTAGTTAATCCCTTTAGTTGGACAGTTCTGCATGTGCTAGATGTTCTGCTGAACAAGATGGTAAGCACTATAAAAAAAGGATATCTGCACATTTACTAGCCAAAAAAAGAAGATTTGGAGGAGTGGTAATGATACATGGAATCCAGATTCATAAAATAAAAGCTGAGTGAACTCTCCGAAAGCTCAGCTGTTCCACAAAAACCTGTCAGACAACCAGTCTATCACAGTAGCTCCTTAGGGTATCACATCAAGACTGGCACATTTTCCAGATGTGCTCAGCCAGCTGAATAATGACAGAAAGGACACAAATATCAAGTTACCATCCCACAGAAATAACTTGCACTGCAAGGAGTATGATAAGATGCAACTCCTCTGAGAGCTCTGCGAAGAGATGAGAATCTCATATTTCACTGCAAGAGCCTATTTCTGTCCTTCGTGACCATTTTTATCTCATGTCCCACCTCATGTTTATGAAAAGATATCCCAGAAAGATCAGGAAAACTCTGATTATCCTCTTAAAAGTCCTTCTTCTAAAAACTTCATTTCATCTGGATGCCTGAAAAAGCCTCGGTATTGCCCTGAGTAGTGATCAGATGAGGCAAACACCTACCACTCTAGTACTATTCCAACATTTTTTCATATTCCCCTCCAGCTCTGGAACAAATGTTGTCATTTGCCTTACAGTGCAACTTTGAATGTCTTCGAGATAGTACTATCTTTCTGTTTTATGCTTGCCCAGCATCTTGTACTGACATTCCTAGTATATGATAATGCAAATTACCAATAATAATAATAAAGAAGACTGAAAACATGAACCAGGCGTAGCTTATGGAGTGACTTCAGATGACAGCTCTAAGGGAAACTGCTACATAATTCCCAGTTGAATATGGATGCCAACACTTACAGTTTTGCTTTATCCATTCTCAGACGAAGCAAATACTTTACATGTGGCAGAAAACAAGTTCAGAGGCATAACTCAGCCCTTCAGTCTTACCACTATCCCCTGAGTATATCCAGTCCTGCTGAGAAAAGGGATCCTATGTCACTGCCTTTCTAGGTGGAAAGAGATAGGCCCAAATATTGCCACTGAAGGTAGAAGAAAGAGCCTGCATGTCATGTATACCTGGGACAGCAGGCACCAACCCATGGGCCAAATTGCCAGCGTCAGCCACAGGAATTAAGTAAACTGAGACTGACCAAGGACAAAGAATAACGTTGCTCAGCATCACTGTCTCAACCCAGTGAAGGCTGAGGAACACAAGCTTCAGTTTTCCAGTTGCCTTTAGTTATCCAGTGCACTAACACAACCTCTTCTGCGCTTTCTTAGTAGAAAGAGCACTTTCTTTCCAAAGCATTATCCATGAGGCATCTTTCATGACTATTCTGCTTTAACAAATACCCTGAAAACCACAAAAACCGATGAAGAATGCTGCCCTAAGATGCAATTCGTGTCATTCCCAGTGATTGGTCTACAAAGGAGATAACTGTCTCTCTGTAAAATAAACATGAAGTAGCCCCATGTATCTCCCTTCCTAGGTTGTTAAATGTGTCCTTTTGTGCAACCTGCTATACCATAAGAGTACTGCAGATGACTATGTAGAAATATTCCTATTTTTCTCCCAACAGCCTGAACTCCCACTGATTTGAAAGGAAAGAAATCAGGCTATATAAACAACAAGTCATCTATGTTTTCAACCTTTGGTTCAAGAAAATTTACATTGCGTTATAGGCCTCATTTTGTACTGCCATTCAAAACATATCATCATTTATACCTGGGAAAAATAAATGTGAGCTGAGAAATTAAATTTGATAGCTTTTTAAATCCTATTCTTACAGAATGATTACACTATATAATTGAGGCCTCTGAGTCAAATCATCCTTGGTACAACTTTATTCAAGATACCGGCCTAACATATCAGTCACTGCCTACTAGCCATGTTCATGATAGCATTCCTGAAGACTTTCTGCTCAACAGTTTGATACTATATTTTAGAAAGTTTCTTTTACAACAGATAATTTATTGAAATCAGATTAATTGAAAGGAATAGACGAACTAAGTTACAAGTCTTATTGTCTTCAGCAAGAAGTGCTTAAACACTTTACTATAAATCTCATTTTCACTATTCACTATGCTCAATCATTTGAAATTGTATAGCAGAGGACTATTTTGAAATCTTACAGAGAATCTTCTTTTTCTAAAAAAAAGCTCTGCTTTCTACAGAAATAATTTCAGTCACTAGTATTTTCTCTTAATAGCTTAATTCATTCTAGAAAGTGTTAGGTGTTTTTTTAAATTCAGTGATATCATCACATGAGAATCATTTACCTACTACTGTATCTGAAAAGATGAAACACCGTCTCTATTTTCTCACTGAGTGTGTTTAACAGCATTTTTGATATGAATAATTAAATGTTCTAACTGCATAACCACATTAAGTACCAACATCTTGAAGTATTTTAAGGACTTATTTCTGATTTGTTTTCATACTTGTAGACCATTCACACAGCAACAAAGATTTTGTTTGTTTTTTAACACTGAAGAAAACTGGCAGGAGAACTTAGGAATGACATGGAGATACTAATCTTATTCATTATATTAGACTTCAGTTGGCAAAGTCCCTTTACAAACATGTCAAAACTGACAAAAATCTGACTGCTTAACAGATGTTCTTTCCAACAGGTATAAAGTAAAACTGGAACGAAAAATTAAAAATTTGCTATCAGTGACAACTGTGTCAATCAGGAAAAATTTCACTGACATACTGTATGGATTTATACTAATGACTGCAAAATGTGGCTTGTCACATGTTTCAGAAAGCCTTGAAAGTATGTGTTGTATAAGAATCATTTCCTCATAGATTCCACTGCATATGGAACACTCAGAAAAACAGCTGTTAGGTTTTTTTAATTAAAAAAAAAAACATAAAAAGAAAAGAAACTCTCACAGCTTTGCACATTGTCTAATCTTTTAATCTTTGAGAAGATTAAAGTTTGTAACTACCACCTGATCAGGATGATGAAATTCTACTGGTGCAATTCATTGATAATAGAAAGTGCAAGGTGGATTCAAGCCTTTCATATTTATGAAAGGTATAAATTCCTATTCTATTAACGCCTTTTGAAAAGATTTCTTCCCAATAGCACAGCAAGGTTCTAAATCCTTGAAGATAAAATACTAATCTAAATAGCAGCAAAAACAGCAGGAAAACATTGGTTTAAGAATCAAGAACTAAAGTTTTCAACTGTTTTGTTAAAAGCCTGTTAGAAGTTGAATTAAAATAAACGTGTTTAAGTATATTATACAAACTGCTTCCATAAGTTAATTATAGCACATGTGCTGTAAAATCAGGACTACATAGATTACAGAGTATTGCGTAATCTTAATTTATATCACAATATAACAAAGGGATTATTTTGAGCTGCTGACAGTGCATCACTTGGGTACTTAATTTACACTACAGATTTTTAAAAGGACTCTTTCATTCACAACAGCTGAGTGGGCTAAGAATGTCAATATTCTAGTTGAAGAAAAACCACGCCGACAGTAAGAAAATATATGAAACTTATGAACATGCAAAAAGCCCACGGTCCCTTCCTAATCTGTTTAAACATTAACTTGGAGCAGCAAAGAAAATCTGTGTTTATGTCATAAAATTATCAGGTTGACAGATCATAAAGTCATCGCTTCTGTACGCCAGCCTGGAATTTAAAACACACTTACCACTTCACAGTCGTGAACCTCGGCACTACGCTTCACAGCTAATCCTTTAATTTCCCTCATCGCTTCTACCTAGCCGCGAGGCGTCGCGGGCTGGGTCCCTTGCGAGCAGGGACCTAAAGACTCTGCTCGTCACGGGAGGTTTGAAGCGGCACCAAGGCAGAAGGGGGAGGCGGGCAGCCGAGCGCGGAGGCACCGATCACCCTCCGAGCGCCACGAAGCTCCTGCGCGCGACGCACGTCGCTTTTCCCCCGCGCGCGCTCGTGGAAAGCGGCCGCGCGGGAGCAGGAACCGCGCCGCGACCCCCCGCCGCTCCGCGCGCTTCCTTCGGGGCCCGGCGGGGCCCCGGCGCGGCGGCACCCGCGCACTTACCGCGCTCGCCAGCTCCGCGCCCAGGCAGAGGAGCACCAGCACCAGCACCAGCGCCCTGCGGGGAGGCAAAGGCACACGGTCACGGCGGGCCGGGCGCGCC